>NC_064631.1:61933896-62236926 GCF_023864275.1 Schistocerca cancellata | reverse complement strand
AGATGAGAAGAAAGATATGGTACTGCGTGAATAATTTGACAAAGCACTGAAAGATTTAGGTCGAAATAAGTGCCCAGGAGTAGATAATTTTCCGTTAGAGCTGCTGATAACCTTGGGAGAGCCGCTCATAGCAAACTCTTTCATCTGGTGAGCAAGATGTACGAGACAGGCGAAATGCCCTTAGACCTCAAGAAGAATATAACAATTACAGTTCCAAAGAAAGCAGATGCTGACATTGTGAAAGTATGTCACGGTTGCAAAATACTAACACGAATCTTTCACAGAAGAATGGAGTAGAAGCCGACCTTGAGAAATCAGTTTTGATTCATGAGAAAGATAGGAACACGTGAGGCAAAACAGACCCTATGACTTATCCTAGAAGAAGGTTAAGGAAAGGCAAGCCTACGTTTATAGCATTTGTAGACTTAGAAAAACTTTTGACAAAGTTGACAGGAACGTTCTTTCAAATTGTACATGTGACAGGGGTAAAATGCAGGGAGAGAAATCCTCTTAGAATTTGTACAGAAATCAGATGGCAGTTAGAGTTGAGGGGCATCAAAGGGAAGCAGTGGTGGAGAAGGGAGTGAGAGAGGGTTGTAGCCTATCCCCAGTGTTATCAAACTGTATATTGAGCAAGCAGTAAATGAAAGAAAAGAAAAATTTGGAGTAGGAATTAAAATCCAGGGAGAAGAAATAAAAACTTTGAGGTTTTCTGCCAGACAAAGTAAAGGACTTGGAAGAGCAGTTGAACGGAACGGACAGTATCTTGAAAGGAGGATATAAGATGAACATCAACAAGAGCAAAACGAGTATAATGGGATGTAGTGGAATTAAATCAGGTGATACTGAGGGAATTAGATTAGAAAATGAGACACGTGAAGTAGTAAATGAGGTTTGCTATTTGGGAAGCAAAACAACTGATGCAGGTTGAAGTACGGAGGATACAAAATGTTCTGGCATAAGCACAAGCGGCGGAACGAAGAACGCAAGAGAGGAGAAGGCGGTGGAACGAAGTCTGCCAATGGTGCACTGACTAGGACCGCACCACGACAGCGGCGGCCTCTGCAGGAGGAGAATATAAAAGCCGCTCCTGCCAGCCTCGGCCGCTCCCTCCCGCCATAGATTATTCCCCCCAACATGCCATGTCTTTCGCTCCCCAAACATGATCCCCCTTCCCCCCCACACTACCCCCAATGTTGGGCTCGTCATGTTCGGCCCTTCCTTTTTCCACTTCTTCAACTGTCACCCTCTGACTTCTTTCTCTTTCCCCCCCCCCCCCCCACTTCGCCATTTCAAGACTGACTGCCGCCACCATCACGTCGCCGCTACGAAGCAGAAGAGGCCAGGATAATGGCCGTTCGCTTTCACTCTCTCTCACTGTTCCTCCTTCTGTCCTTTCTTCTGTCACTACTCGTAATTCCCGGCCAGTCAATTGGGCCGTTCGTTTTCCTTTTCTCTCACTATCCCTCTCACTATCCTTTTCTCTTACTTAAAAAAAAAAAAAAAAAAAAAAAACAGCACAATTGTCAAGTACCAGCCACCACTACCAAGTCATCACTCATCCTCACCACACCATGCAAGAAGGCGAAGCGCAGCACGCGCTAGAACTTCGTCCCCGGCGGAGGGTTCAACCCTCAGTCACGTGCGACTGCGACTGCGAGCCTCGGCCGCTCAGTATCGGCTCAGTATTCGGACAGGCCCAGCGGAGAACGCCACTGTAGCAGTTATTAGTGATCCACAAACTGTGTGTCACACTTGCATGAACCTTGTATACAGCAATGGACTACGACTGATTTGCATGTCAACCGTCGCTTGCGACACCATTGTTACTTCAAAGTCAAGAGCTGTCAATCTGCTTTATTGAAATAAAATTACTAACGTTATTTGCATGAATTTCTGTATATCATACCAAGAACGCGGCATCCATTAGGCTCCCTATACGCGATGAGTGGATAGGACCCCACACAAAATGTAGACTGACAATGCCAAGAAAAGCGTTTCTGAAGAAGAGAAATTTGTTAACATAGTGTATAGAGTCAAGTATCAGGAAGCCTTTTATGAAAATACATGTACAGAGTGTAACCATATATGGAAGTGAAACATGGCCGATCAACAGTTTAGAGAAGAAGAGATAAGAAGTTTTTGAAATGTGGTGCTACAGAAGAATGCTGACGGTTAGATGGGTAGACCTTGTAATTAACGACAGTAATAAAAATTTTGTGCACAAATAGGGTTAATAATAAGACAGGAAAATCTCTCTTAAAGTAGTAAATACTGAAGTATAGAACATACATTAAATAAATCCAGAATTAAAAATCATGTTTCAGTTCCAAAATAGTTAACCCTGAGAGCTATAAAATGTTATGCTCAAATGTCGATAATAGTAAAACCAAAAACTCTTTTGAAACCACAGTAATTAATGACAGAAAATTTTAGTTCTTCAAGCAACAGGCAGTGTAACAGATATCAAAAGCATACTTCCAAAAAACTGACACTTGGCAGGCAGCCAATTTTACAATACGGCAATAGAATAACAAACCGACTACCCGCAAGGTGTTGCAAAACACTTTGACAGCACGACGCTTTCACTGCACCCGCGGTTGGAAAGGCCAGAAAGGTGCAAAGGTAGATCTACAAAACACTAAGGCTCTGCGTGAACGACCATTGACGGCGAAGATAAGATAACAAATTAAACAGACACAATCCATGTAAGAACAGGTTATCACATGAGATGTTTTAAGATACAGAGCAGCCATCAACAAGCCCCAGAGCGGATCGCACACAAGCGTGAGTGGGCACAACACAGCTACCGCGGCCCTTATGGCGGACACGAGAGCACACAAGAAGTGAGGAGAGCTGCCAGAACGAACAAGACCGGCAGATCCTCGTGAACTGCAAACAGTGCAGTCCGTCTAAACGATACAACGATACAACATGATGTACTGCAAGCCATGGATGAGGGGTGACAGACAAATTCCATATTCCTAGATTTCCGGAAACAGTTTGACACAGTGCCCCATTGCAAACTGTTAAAGAAGGTTCGAAGATACAGGGAATGCGAGAATGGCTCGAAGGCTTCTTAAATAACAGAACTGAGTCCGTTGTCCTCGACGGCGAGTGCTCACCACAGACAAGGGCACCGTTTGGAGTGCTCGAGGGAAGCGGGACAGGACCGCTGTTGTTATCTATATACATAAATGATTTGGCGGACAGGGTAGACAGCATTCTCCGATTGTTTGCTGATGATGCTGTGGTGTACAGTAAGTTGTTGTCGTTTAGTGACTGTATGAAGGCACAAGACGACTTAGACCAAATTTCCAGTTGGTGCCATGAATGGCAGCTTGCTCTAAATATAGAAAAATGTAAGGAAATCCAGATTACTAGGATAACAATCTCGTAATTTTCGAATACAGCATTAGTAGTGGACTGCCTCACATAGTCGCGTCGATTAAATATCTAGAAGTAACATTGCAAATCTGAAATGGAACGAGAAAGGAAGGACAATGACAGGGAATGCTAACGATCTAAATAGGTTTGTAGGGAGAATTTTAGGAGAGAGTGGTTCATTTGTAAAGGGGACCAAGTACAGAACACTAGTGCTACCCATTCTTCAGTATTGCTCAAGTGTTTGGAATTAGCAACAGGTCGGATTACAGGAAGACATCGAAGCATTTTCGAGGCGAGCTGCTAGATTTATTACTGGAAGTTTCGATTCACTGAAGTGCTTCTTGAACTCAAATGGGAACGCGACTGAGAAAATTTAGGGAAACGGATTTTCTTACTGACTGCACACCGATTCTACTGCCAACAACGTACATTTCCCGTAAGACTTATAAAGACAAGATGAAGGAGGGCTTGTACACACGCATACGAGAAAGTGCGTTTCACTTCTCGCACTATTTGCAAGTTGAATGGGAAAGGAAATGGCAAGTAGAGATACACAAGGTACCTTTTGCTGCTCACGATATCGCGACTTGTAGCGTATTTACTGGATGAAGATATTCGTAGTAGGCCTAACAGAGACGCAGGGCTGTACGCGGAAATATTACGGTGCAATGAAACTCAAACCTCAACATCCAAAGTAAAAGCTTCCCTCCAGATCCAAATTGTTCTATACAGTCCACATATTGTTTGGTAAAATGTTACACCATTTTAAGCGTCGGGTTTGGGGTGAAGGGGGGAGCAGATGATGTTAAATTAGTAGATTTATCAGTTTTGATTAAATATTTTGAGAACTGTACTGTCTAGCCCGTAAAGTACCATTTACAAAAATAATCTACATTAAATTTCGAACAAAAATTGCTCTTTGCATAATCTTGCTAAAGTGAACCGTTCCAGAGGATGTAAAAGTAGAAATGTTTCGTATTTTTTTAGAATTTTGGAATAAATATGACATTATCACTAAGGAAACAATTTTTTTATACATGATTGTGTTTGTAAAAGCAAATTGTGATTTTAGTGGCCGGTGGTATGTTAGTGATAAGCCCTTGAAGGAACGACAACCTCACCACCTTCTCAAGGGGCGCTACTTTTTAAGGGAAAAGAGGCTTCCACAGGCCTAGGCCATATAAACCTGTGGTACGGAGAAACCCACTCTGAACTTTCTCTGGACAATGGCGCATTAAGAATGAACACTTTGCAACATAAATGATTTTGAATGATAAAAATGTTATCTGTATAATAATTATGATACATAATTATAAAATTTTGATTTATAATATTTTTAAAGCAGCAGCTTGTGGAGGCTTTTCTTCAGAAAATAAGACGCATTTGGCTGTATATTGCACGATATTTTATATAAATTTTTGAAGTTCATAAACTGAGTTCAGCAGTAATTCTGAATAAAAATGTAGAATTTTAAATGCGACCTTAAATGAATGTAAAGTATTTCATTATTCAGTCCTCATCTAGATCTTGATGTATGATATTCGTGTCCCTGTTAATACATCCTAGGGCTGAACAATTACAACATATGCAGTTTACACCCCTCTTGCTGCACTCTCAGTTACTGGAGCATACGTCTTTGCAAGCGCACACTACGAGGGATAGTAATTCCCAGGGAGCTGCAGGACGTACTGTTGTAATTGGTCTGAGGTGTTCGCCAGTCTTCTTAAACCCGCATTTAAGTGGATTCTTCTTCTCTTTCAGCCACTGCTGCAGCTGGTGGTAGGCTCTAAATGAATGCTGCCTGGAAGCTTCTGAAGTGGGGGGAATTGCAGCCAACTTGAGCAATTAATGTATAGGCTGCATGCAGTAGCCTGCAAGTAACATTGGTAGCCAAAACAAGCTAGACCTTTGGTGTTCTTGGCTCCAAATACCGCAAGAAGGAAATTCTTTCCAGCATCAGTCACTGCATTGGGGTCAGCTTTGGTATCGTTGAAGACTAGAAGTTTCGTACAAATAGCGTTGTTGGCTTGCACTTTCCACTTGTTGTAGATAGTTGATACAGTGTTACACCCTGTGAAGACGTATATTGCTAAGAGTACACCTTTCATATTCCCAATGCCTCGCAGAACGTCAGAAATAGTCTATACTTTTTCGTGCTGATTGCCTTTCTTTGGTACCACGATTATCAATTTGTTCTCTGATAGTGTGTGGACAGTCAATAAGACTGGTAAGCCCATGTCATCACCAACTGAACAAGCTTCAACTCCTTTCTTCGCTTCATCAATCGCTATTGAAACTATTAATAAGATGGCATCACCCGATGCTTGATGAACTGTGAACCACCTCTTTGCATGTGCACTGCAAGGAGAGAAATAAGGCTGATTTTGTTCTTAGCGTTAGCTATAAATTCGCTTTAATTGATATTTACATGGACTGAGTCTTCTACTTTCACTTCATTGTTAGTGGTAGAACGTGATCTGGGTACGTGTTATTCATTTTTGTGTTTCCTTGCTTGTATCCATCAAAAACAACACTTGTTTGCCCATAAAGACTAACCATGTTTTCTGTGTATAGCTCTCAAATCTATCAGAAGATAGCTGGGTGTTGCCAGACAACAGGATAAAGGAGTTGACTCCATCAATGAGATAGGTCACTTTCTCTGAATCTGGGGTGATCGATGATTCATTTCAATCTGGAACCAATACCGTCACCACTGAAGATTTGCTTTCCTTCCTCTTCAAGCCCGATTCATCGAACAAGGATGAAGGATAAGCACATAATTCAACTTCAAATATTTCTTCAAGTCTCTCATCACTCTTTACTGTGCACACTCTCCGATGTAAGAGAGTGTTAAGGTTCACACATGCAGTGTTGTTAATTGTCATGGACGTGGTTATAGAGGCTAGAACCTTAACAGCTAACGTTCTTTTCAAGTGTATCTCATTGAATGTTTGTTCGCAATCTGTTTCAAGGCTAGTGTTCCAATTTCAAACGCTTTATCACAGTTTACGTTTTCATCTGCTGACAAGGAGGAGAGTTAGGGTGCCTTAGAAAACAGATTGTGTTCCTCAAACCAAGAAACAAAAGTTTGCATGTCCTTGCAGCTTATTTTCTGCCTTGCCTCTCATATATCCACGTGTTGCTCTGAAGAGGCGCTGCACACACCTGAATATTCTTCCATTGCTTCACACGCCTGAGAACAAACTGGCATGGAGTTGCCGCTGTTATTCCTCTGTCTCCAGTCAATGCACCAATGCTACTCAAGGATGTCATCGAAACCTGTTCAACAGTAGTGTCATCCCAGACTCCAGACCAAAGCTTTTCAGAACGTCGGATGGTCAAATAACCACAATTAACGAACAAATCGATTCTGGTCTCATTGAGTTGAAGGGATCCAGCGAATCTTGTAGGTAAACTTGTGCAGATTTAGCGTAAGACGCATGGAAAATGGGGAGCATTTGATGTACACAGTGAAGGTGAAGGAGAAAGTCCCCACTCCTCTCAGCTCCAATATTCGTTCGAACAAGTTCAACCATTTCTGTGAAGTGAATCCACAGTCTTTGTGTTCGTTCTGATTCTTCTGAACGTTAAAGTTGGTTTTCGAAAATTTCTACAAAACTGTTTAGCTGCCTTCGTAAATTCTTCAGAAGATGTATTACTATGCTTGCAAGTTGAGTAGACAAAATTAAGCTAATCTTTAACCACACGAAAGAGAGCTTCAATAGTTTTCAAAAATATAGCAGTTACTGCCTCTTCGACTAGGAAGAGAGTACGAATAAACTTCGTGTCAGCTTTCACGTTCATCAATTGTTGAACACTATTTTTGGCATAGACAGGACTGTACAATTCCTCTAAACCATTTCCTGCCGTGATGAATCCAATCGCTGATAGAAAGGACATTAACAGGTGAGCTCGAATTCGAATGAAAAGTGACTTCAAAAGGCTGTCACCATGTGCTGTTCCTACAATTTCACGACCCTTAGCGTACAAAGGCTGATCAAAAGTCAACATTGTTGTTCTTTCTACATTGCTGGTCCCTTTTGTGGCAGCTTGAAGAAGATCCGTATAAATTGTTGACGGATGTGAAGAAGCCTAGTTGATGAATGTAAGAGGGACTACAGCGGAAGTGGCGTACAGCATTTTCATGCAGCCCCTACAATAAGATTTACATTCTTCTGGGCCTTCCAACCAGGTACCACTAAACCAAACCAAATTAAGTGTTTGGCCATGTTCATATGACAGTGGTTTTATTTTCGGTGAAGCCATTTTTGCAGCAATTATTTTACAATCGCCAGATGTACTTGGCACTCTGTACGTCTGCAAATCAAACAGGTCTCGTTTTTCAACAGCATGAGCAGTAACATACTTTCGAGGGAAATTGTCCTCTACCTGAAGAGCGGTTTTAGGTGTTATGCAAGCAGTTCCACCCACCACATGAAACGTGTCATGGCCACCCACAGTGCGGTCATTGTAGTCTCCATTATCGAAAACAAACTGCACGCATCCGTTCTCAATGTTTATATGTAGGTGTATGAGAGTAACTGTTCCTAATTATCTGATTTCATAGCGGACATGAACATAAAGATTACTTATCGATAATGCAGTGTCTGCAAATGCTTTTTTTTCCCCACAAATGCCAGTGCTCATTACTCAGATTTTAGATGCTTTTGTTTCAGCTCCTATTCTAACCACATAAACAATGAACTACTAAAGTTAGTTTGTTATTGATTATATGTGACAGAATGACTTCAGTGAAATTTTTGTTCTTAGTTTGGGGTATCAAAATAGATGAAATTGTGTCTCTTCGATGGTGTATAAAGACCGGTTCCATAATTACATAAATGATACCGAAAGTTAATTTTCCTGCCTCCAGTATGAAATTTGTTTTCCAAGCATGTTTTCTTGCATTCGCAGTTCTGATTTCCAAACACATGTTCAATCGGAATTAGAATGGATGGTAGTAGCTACACATCTACATGATATTTATAAATATATTTCAAATATTCATTTTATTTAATTATAATAACTTCGTTGAAGGGAAATACTTAGTATGTACTGCACAGTAGTGCCAATTAGCCAGAGTACTGCATTTCTCTTCATTCTCGGATAAGAAATGTCGTTAGGGTAAAGTAAAGACGTCACTGAAATCGCGAGGAGCGTTGTGTTGGACGAGGGCGACAGGAACAGAGCAAACCAGTCGGGGGATGTCTGTATCGTCCTTGTGGCAGGTCTGGCACAACGGCGTTGCTGCGAGATGCGTGTTGTGCTGACGTTACGGTGTCGGGTACTTGTAGTTCACAAGATAAGGCCATGTAGTCCGCGGCGACGTCGATGAATTGGGGACTGTATTCAAATCACAGTCAACCGCAGGAGATTTGCTTTCGACCACGATCCGTCGCTGCCGCAACATGAGGGTGGAAAGCGCATTCCGAGAGAGAGAAAGAGAGAGAGAGCCTGAACAATATTGTGAAGTGCAGCTGTCGTGCGGCGATGTAGAATTCCGTACGAATAGCAAGAAGTGGCGGAGGAGACTGTTGAAGTTAATGTTACAAAATATATCGGCTCAACCACTTGTTTATAGTGTAAAACACTAAGATTGACGCGTTTCGGAAGTCAAGCTTCCATCATCAGAATAATAAAAAGTAAAAGAATCTGTTAAAACTCGCTAATATGGAACATGCACCAGGCATGAAATTGATAATAAAATTAAAACATCGTGGCTACCTCCCTTGTTGCAGCCGTGTCTTCCAAGGTGCATCTCCACATAGTAGTCAAAATATAAAAAACTCTAAAATGGTGTTCAACATCTAACCACATGGCTCTCTCCTCCATCGTCGTAAACCGCCCGTGGGTCTTAGTTGATACCACACAGCACGTAGCCAAACGCAACAGTGAAACGCGAGTGAGCTCACGCGCAAGTAAACAAGGACGTCACAGATATGTCTATATAAACAGATGACGTATACATGTTGCAAGTACCGCATGAAACGATGGTATCCTGCCAATTGCTAAAATTAAAATTACAAAAAGAAACCAGTGAAATGTTTGAAAAAGTTATTTGTATCACCAGTTAGCTGGTCATTTAGTGTGTTCTGATTATCCACGCTATGTATCGTAATTTCCAGCTGTACTAGTAGATCCAGCTTTTTGCCGTTGTCCTGTCTATGTAAAATAACGAGATCCTGATCTATTTCCAACATGGGGTGTCCCGTTTCCCATACATGCGTGGCTACATCTGACTTTTCGAAATTATTAAGCCGGGAAGCATCGCTATGTTCTTTGTAACGTACTTTAAAGGACCTACCAGTTTGGCCTACATAGCTTGCCTTGCACGTGTTACACCGAATTTTATAGACCCCAGCTCTCTCATATTTATCGCTTTCCTGCTGTAAATTATTTCTTAGTTTAAACCGCAGCGTATTATTGGTCTGAAAAGCGGTATCAACTTTAAAAGGTTTGAAAATGTTAGCCACGTTTTGCGAAATATCACCGAAGTATGGTATTGTGACTCTTGTAATATTATTTGCGGTATTCTTCCTTGCATTCGCGCGCTGTTTCTGTCGTATTAATTTATTGACAACGTTTTGGTGATACCCGTTAGTTCTAGCTAGTTGGTTCACGATGTTCAGCTCAGTCATCCTATCTTCTTCATTCATAGGGACTCTAAAGGCTCTATCTATGAAAGATCTAAAAGCAGAAAGTTTCTGGCTATTAGGATGGGAGGAATTATTTTGTATCAACACATAAGTTGTGGTTAGTTTCCTAAATATTTTAAAAACATGCCTACCATTTTGTTTCCTAATACGCGTCAATCTTAGTGTTTTACACTATAAACAAGTGGCTGAGCCTATATATTTTTTAACATTGACGTTCACAACAACGACATCTCATCCAGTATGGATAAAATCAAAGACTGTTGAAGACTTGACGGCAGCGGCTTATGTAGTGGAAGGTGGCGATTGGAAGACGCCGATGAGTGCAGCTCCCGGCGGATTGGCGACGTGGTCTGCAGCTGCTGGCTGGCGAACCTCGGTGGAATCCTGGCCGCTCGCAGCCTACTGTGTCTGTTGGAAGCGGCAAGTGGCAAGCGGCGCCGCAAAGGGGCTGGGCACCGGCGGTGGCAACGAGACGTGTTACTACATGATGCAGCACTTCTATATTCTACAAATAGAAGTCTTTAGAAACAACTACTAATAACAGAAACATGCCCTGAAATCACAATCCTTGTGTCGTGAATAGTTTGTTCCAGCCACTGTCCTCAGTGGATAATGCTTTGACCAGTAAGTACTCAAATGCAACGCCCCAGTAGACTGGAGTTCGCTAACAGTACACACGCTGTTTGACTCTTTGTGCGATGCTCTTCGTGAGACGCTACAGAGGCGCGCCACAAAGAGAACTTCACTCACACGATTCAGAGTGTAGGCTTTATAGGCTTTGCAGCTGGCAAATTGCTTACCTCCTTTTTATTGATGTAAAGGAAACTAATGGAGACTTTGGACTGGGAATTTGAGTCTCTCCTTTTAAAGCACTAAATGTTCTTGTGACTGCATCGAAATCTGCTGAAACTACCGTCCGGCCAAATCGACACATTTGACAAAGGTTTCTTCCACAGGGTGGGAGAGTATTGTATTATAGTTAAATTCCTGGGATGATAAGAATGAAAGAACAGTTCTGAGTTCTGCACTTGAGCATTTGGAACTTGTTTATGTGGAGATCCCAGTACCTTGATTCGTTGGACTCAGATGGCTTTCGAAGTTTGAACAACTTTGTGAGAATATTTTCATACTGTATCTAATACTGCTGAATGACTACGATATACATCTCCACTTGAGAAGCAATATTATCAAGCTCAATCACTACCACATAATCAGTTTCATTCACCAAGGATCGCCAATGCACTGAAATATGCGTGGTACATATCATTATACCTACAAGATCGACTTCCACAGTTTGACACTCCTGCTTAATTTTGTATAATATTCGCTGCTTGTTGAGTGTATCGTGTGAAGAAATTTCATTCATGTTACGTTTCTCGCGTAACGATACGTTATGTTCTATACATTTCTTTACAGATTGTCATTATTGTAATGGTTTTTTAACATAACATTTCATTTTCAAGTAACAAAATAAATGTTTGTGAAATTGCCGACTAAAAACAAAGAAATAACTGAACTTAAAATATAAAATTAGATTTTGAAACATAAAACATAGCTAATAAAAAGAAATAAACAGAATGATAATGAACGTTCTGGTTCTTCAAGTAGGCGTCTTGAAAATATTGCGACAGTGCATTATTTACAACTTATTTTCAAAAATGGCATTTCAGGGACGAGCTTCATTACATGTGGATGGATGTGGTGTGAGAGCTTCTGTACTTTATGTTGTAACGAAAGCCTTCATTTTGCAGTATTATTAAGGTATTCTTGTAGTAAAGTAATTTACAAAACCTCAAATTATAACAAAAATTGATTATACTGGCTTGAAGAATGTTAATTACATTTCAACAACTATAAGAACACATTTCTTTAATGTTTGTGATTTTGAATATATTCCCTCTAATCCTAAAATGACTCTTTACCTTTTGGGTTTGTTTATACCCCTTAAAAGTGAAAATGGCCCAAAAGAGGTGTATGTGTGTCTGTGGTTAGAGGTTTTCGGGCGCTAAACAGCATTGTCATCAGCGCCCAAACGCATAGAAACAGGAACACATGCGGTGAAGGGAAGAAGACGGACAGCGAACAAGGAGAACGAGACAATAACTATACCATTATTTGCACTCTTATGTATGCACCAAGTTTCATCAAAAATCTTAGAATGTTCCCTTGTGAGTATTTCTGCTGCTGAAGAGAGTAAACAATGTTCTTACTATGTTAAATCTCATCTGACATCAAAGTCATTCTAACATTACAATAAACGCCCTGAGACCAATTAATTCCCACAAACTTGTCAAGTATCACAACACTGTTTTCACATTTAACACATCTGGAAAAGACATTCTAGCTATGCAAAAATTACAGTCTTTACGTTGAATAGAATCATGCTTAAGTCAAATATTACTCTGTTATTTACCACACATATTCATCATACTGGTACCTAATAAATGACAGTGAACTCTGGAGTATACTCTTTCCATGCCTAATCAGAAGTGCTATAAGAAAAATAGCATAGTAAACCTTATAAATTAGGTGTAAAAGATGTAAACTATAATATCAAGATACAGTTCTAGGCTTGCAGTGAAAGAAATTAGGCATTCTCGGCGTACTCTTGGTGTAAGAGACTATTTTTCAGCACCATTTTTAGGAGAGGCGAAGATAACGTGTCTTAGGAAACATAAATCAATGGCAGTTATTGCACATGACTGGATATAGTCGGGGCTAGTTATGAAACAAACTTTTGAAATCGGAATTATGGCTCCATAAAATGATTGTAAGTGGGACTAAGGCTCTCTAGATGTGGAAGTATTTAATTTGAATCCAGTGTTCTTGCAAAGTGTACGAAGTCACTTTACTCAGCTGAAGTGCCAGTAATCTTAGTGTCGTCGTAACTGCCGTCTGCTTCACATCTGCTGTGTAGCAAGCTACGTAAATTTAAGTATTAGCTGTGTTTTTTTACGTGTCACTTCTTTTTCCATGTGTTTCTGCTTTTAGGAAGCTTTAATTTTCGTGTACTGGTAATAGTGTTCCATAGATCCAGAGACAGTTAGTGCGTGTTTTCATTGTTTCCAACAAGAAGTGTATAGTAACCATAGTTTAGTCAGATACCAGTCACCTTTAGTGAATTAGCAGTCTAGTTAAAAGTTGATTAACTCTCTACAGTAAGTTGTTGATTTCTTCGGATGGATAGGATGTGTGACTGCTGTGTACGGACGCAGGGGGAGCTGGCCACTGTTTGCGAACAGCTAAACGTGCTGATGGCCACGGCCAGCCGTCTTTTGGCTGCTGCCTCGAGATGTAGCGGCTGTGGGGAGTCTGGTACGTTGCATGGTACACCCCAGGTATTACATGCTTCACCCACGGTCCCTGCAGTCGAGACATCTTCGCGGGTACCGGGCGCGTTTGCTCATGTCGGCACCAATGACTCCTGCCGTCTGGGTTGAGAGGTCATCCTCATTTCATACAGGCGGTTGGCGGAGTTGGTGAAGGCCCGAAAGCCTCGCTCGCGGGGTGGAATCTGAGCTAACAATTTGTAGTGTCGTTCCCAGAACCGATCGCGGTCGTCTGGTTTGGAGCCGAGTGGAAGGCTTAAACTAGAGGCTCAGACGATTCTGCGGAGATCTGGGGTGCAAATTTCTCGACCTCCGCTATCGGGTGGAGAAAAGTAGGGTCCCCCTGAATAGGTCAGGCGTGCACTACACGCAGGAAGCGGCTACTAGGGTAGCGGAGTACTTGTGGAGTGTACATGTGGGTTTTTTAAGTTAGAGAATACCCTCCCTAGGCCCGACAAGACGCCTCCTGAGACGCGACAAGGTAGCAGTAGGTAAAATGCAACAGGGAATGACTATATTAATGTGGTAATAGTAAACTGCAGGAGCGTCTATAGAAAGGTCCCAGAACTGCTCTCATTAATAAACGGTCACAATGCCCACATAATACTAGGGGCGGAAAGTCGGTTGAAACCAGATGTAAACACTATTTAAATTCTACACTCTGATTGGAACGTTTACCGCAGAGACAGGGTGGACAGTGAAGGGGGAGGCATGTTTATAGCGATAAAAAGGGCAATAGTATCGAAGGAAATTGACGGAGATCCGAAATGTGAAATTAGTTGGATGAAGGTCACGGTTAAAGCACGCTCAAACATGGTAATTGGATGTCTCTATAGGCCGCCTGGCTCAGCAGCCTTTGTGGCAGAGCACCTGAGGGAAAATTTGGAAAATATTTCGAGTAGATTTCCCGACCATGTTATAGTTCTGGGTGGATATTTTAAATTGCCAGCTCTAGATTGGGAGACTCAATAGTTTACGACGCGTGGCAGGGACAAAGAATCCAGTTCAATTCTTTTAAGTGCATTATCTGAAAACTACGTTGAGCAGTTAAACAGAGAACCGACCCGTGGCGATTACATATTAGAACTTCTGAATGTAGAAGAGGGTATCAGTGATCATAAGTCAGTAGTTGCATCAATGACTACAAGTGTAATAAGAAATACCAAGAAAGGAAGGAAAATATATTTGCTTAACAAGAGTGATAGGGCACAAATCGCAGAATATCTGAGTGACCACCATCAAACGTTCATTTCTGAGGAAGAGGATGTGGAACAAAAATGGAAAAAATTCAGAAACATCGTCCAGTACGCCTTAGATAAGTTCGTACCGACTAAGGTCCAAAGCGCGGGGAAAGATCCACCGTGGTATAACAATCATGTACGAAAGGTACTACGGAAACAAAGAAAGCTTCATCATAGGTTTAAGAGTAGTCGAATCATAGCTGATAAGGAAAAGCTGAACGAAGCGAAAAAGAGCGTAAAGAGAGCAATGAGAGAAGCATTCAACGAATTCGAACATAAAACATTGGCAAACAATCTAAACAAGAACCCTAAAAAGTTTTGGTCATATGTAAAATCGGTAAGCGGATCTAAATCCCCTATTCAGTCACTCGTTGACCACGATGGCACCGAAACAGAGGACGACCGAAGAAAGGCAGAAATACTGAATTCAGTGTTCCGAAACTGTTTCACTGCGGAAAATCGTAACACGGTCCCTGACTTCAGCCGTCGCACGGACGCCAAAATGGAAAATATTGAAATAAACGATATCGGAATTGAAAAACAACTGCTATCACTTAGTAGCGGAAAAGCATCCGGACCAGACGAGATACCCTTAAGATTCTACAGTGATTATGCTAAAGAACTTGCCCCCTTTCTATCAGCAATTTATCGTAGATCGCTGGAAGAACGTAAAGTACCTAGCGACTGGAAGAAAGCGCAGGTCGTTCCCATTTTCAAGAAGGGTCATAAATCAGATGCGAATAATTATAGGCCTATTTCGCTTACGTCAATCTGTTGTAGAATAATGGAACATGTTTTGTGTTCTCGTATTATGACGTTCTTAGATAATACAAATCTCCTTCATCATAACCAACATGGATTCCGCAAACAGAGATCATGTGAAACTCAGCTCGCCCTATTTGCCCAAGAAATTCACAGTGCCGTAGACACTGGCGAGCAGATTGATGCCGTATTCCTGGATTTCAGGAAGGCATTTGATACGGTTCCGCACTTACGTTTAGTGAAAAAAATACGAGCTTACGGAATATCGGACCAGGTTTGTGATTGGATTCAGGATTTCCTAGAAGAAAGAACACAACATGTCATTCTTAACGGTTCAAAATCTGCAGATGTAGAGGTAATTTCGGGAGTACCGCAAGGAAGCGTGATAGGACCTTTATTGTTTACAATATACATAAATGACTTAGTTGACAACATCGGTAGCTCCGTGAGGCTATTTGCAGATGACACGGTTGTCTACAAGAAAGTAGCAACATCAGAAGACTCGTACGTACTCCAGGAAGACCTGCAGAGGATTAATGCATGGTGCGACAGCTGGCAGCTTTCCCTAAACGTAGATAAATGTAATATAATGCGCATACATAGGGACAGAAATCCATTCCAGTACGATTATGCCATAGGTGGTAAATCATTGGAAGCGGTAACGACCGTAAAATACTTAGGAGTTACTATCCGGAGCGATCTGAAGTGGAATGATCACATAAAACAAATAGTGGGAAAAGCAGGCGCCAGGTTGAGATTCATAGGAAGAATTCTAAGAAAATGTGACTCATCGACGAAAGAAGTAGCTTACAAAACGCTTGTTCGTCCGATTCTTGAGTATTGCTCATCAGTATGGGACCCTTACCAGGTTGGATTAATAGAAGAGATAGACATGATCCAGCGAAAAGCAGCGCGATTCGTCATGGGGACATTTAGTCAGCGCGAGAGCGTTACGGAGATGCTGAACAAGCTCCAGTGGCGGACACTTCAAGAAAGGCGTTACGCAATACGGAGAGGTTTATTATCGAAATTACGAGAGAGCACATTCCGGGAAGAGATGGGCAACATATTACTACCGCCCACATATATCTCGCGTAATGATCACAACGAAAAGATCCGAGAAATTAGAGCAAATACGGAGACTTACAAGCAGTCGTTCTTCCCACGCACAATTCGTGAATGGAACAGGGAAGGGGGGATCAGATAGTGGTACAATAAGTACCCTCCGCCACACACCGTAAGGTGGCTCGCGGAGTATAGATGTAGATGTAGATGTTCTGGTGATAAACAGACCCGATCTATTTGAAACAGTTACGCAGAACAGGGAATCAGCGATCATAAAGCGGTTACTGCATCGATGATTTCAGCCGTAAATAGAAATATTAAAAAAGGTAGGAAGATTTGTCTGTTTAGCAAAACAGACAAAAAGCAGATTTCAGAGTACTTGACAGCTCAACACAAAAGTTTTATCTCAAGTACAGATAGTGTTGAGAATTAGTGAACGAAGTTCAAAACCATGGTACAATATGCATTGGATGAGTACGTGCCAAGCAAGATCGTAAGAGATGGAAAAGAGCCACTGTGGTACAACAACAGAGTTAGAAACCTGCTACGGAAGCAACGGGAACTTCACAGCAAACACAAACATAGCCAAAGCCAAGCAGACAAACAAAAATTACACAAAGCGAAATGTAATGTGAGGAGGGCTATTCGAGTGGCGTTCAATGAATTCGAAAGTAAAGTTCTATGTACTGACTTGGCGGAAAATCCTAAGAAATTCTGGTCTCATGCCAAGCGGTAGGTGGATCAAAACAAAATGTCCAGACACTCTGTGACCAAAATGGTATTGAAACAGAGGATGCCAGACTAAAGGCCGAAATACTAAGTGTCTTTTTCCAAAGCGGAAGACTGCACCGTAGTTCCTTCTCTAGAATGTCGCACAGATGACAAAATGGTAGATATCGAAATAGGTGACAGAGGGATAGAAAAACAATTAAAATCTCTCAAAAGATGAAAGGCCGCTGGACCTGATGGGATAACAGTTCGATTTTACACAGAGTACGTGAAGGAACTTGCCCCCCTTCTTGCAGCGGTGTACTGTAAGTCTATAGAAGAGCGTAGCGTTCCAAAATATTGGAAAGGGGCAAAGGTCATCTCCATTTTGAAGGAGGGACGTCGAACAGATGTGCAGAACTATAGACCTATATCTCTAACGTCGATCAGTTGTAGAATTTTGGAACACGGCTAATGTTCGAGTATAATGACTTTTCTGGAGACTAGAAATCTACTCTGTAGGAATCAGCATGGGTTTCGAAAAAGACGATCGTGTGAAACCCAGCTCGTGCTATTCGTCCACGAGACTCAGAGGGCCACACACACGGGTCCGCAGGTAGATGCCACGTTTCTTTACTTCCGCAATGCGTTTGATACAGTTCCCCACAGTCGTTTAATGAACAAAGTGAGAGCATATGGACTATGATGCCAATTGAGCGATTGGATTGAAGAGTTCTTAGATAATAGAACGCAGCATGTCATTCTCAATGGAGAGAAGTCTTCCGAAGTAAGAGTGATTTCAGATGTGCCGCAGGGGAGTGTCGTAGGACCGTTGCTATTCACAATATAAATAAATGACCTTGTGGATAACATCGGAAGATCACTGATTCTTTTTGCGGATGATGCTGTAGTACACCGAGAGGTTGTAACAATGGATAATTGTACTGAAATGCAGGAGGATCTGCAACGAATTGACGCATGGTGCAGGGAATGGCAATAGAATCACAATGTAGCCAAGTGAGAGGTGCTGCGAATACATAGAAAGATACTTTATCATTTAGCTACAATATAGCAGGTGAGCAACTGGAAGCAATTAATTCGATAAAGTATCTGGGAGTAGGCATTAGCAGTGATTTAAAATGGAATGATCATATAAAATTAATCGTCGGTAAAGCAGATGCCACACTAAGGTTCATTGGAAGAATCGTAAGGAAATGCAGTCCGAAAACAAAGGAAGTAGGTTACAGTACACTTGTTCGTTCACTGCTTGAATACTACTCACCTGTGTGTGATCCGTACCAGATAGGGTTGATAGAAGGAATTGAGAAGATACAACAGAGAGCAGCGCGCTTCGTTTCAGGATCATTTAGTAATCGCGAAAGCGTTACGGAGATGACAGATAAACTCCAGTGGAAGGCTCTGCAAGAGAGACGCTCAGTAGCTCGGTACGAGCTTTTGTTGGAGTTTCGAGAACATACCTTCACCGAGGAGTCAAGCAGTATATTGCTCTCTGCTACGTATATCTCGCGAACAGACCATGAGGATGAAATCAGAGAGATTAGAGCCCACACAGAGACATATCGGCAATCATTCTTTCCAGGTGCAATAAGAGACTGGAATAGAGGGGAGAACCGGTAGAGATACTCAAGGTACCATCCGCCACGCACCGTCAGGTGGCTTGCGAGGTATGGATGTAGGTGTAGGTTTAGAAATTTTTCATATTTTGAGAAATAATGCAGTTCCATCTTGATCTAATTGTCATAGTGATCTGAAGCTATACTTTTGCGATGAACAGCTTGCATGTGTGTGTGTGTGTGTGTGTGTGTGGTTGTGTGTGGGTGTGTGTGTGCTTTACTACTCGATTAACTATAAATAATTTTGTAGATGATTTTGGTTCTGAAATATCAAATCTGTGATTTTCTTTGTCATGTTATATCTCTGTCACCCACCTATGACATGTGTGCATAAACAAAGCAGTTGTTCTCCATTTCAGGTAATATATCACAGTAAAGAACCTTATTCCTTTCTTCTTACATCAGTGTTTCGGTGTGCTGTGTGAATGTGTGGTGTTTTCATTACATGTTTGTCTTGATTACAGGAAATGCTGTCTGTAAATGTGTTTTTTTTTTGAGACATCCGCTCGACTCGGTATAATCTTTTATAATAATCGCAGTCTGCAATTTGATCTATTATCGTCATCCTTACTGTATTGGCGCTGTTCCCCAATGAGTTGGTTCACTTATACATTCAAAAATGCGTATTTGTTTTTGTGCTCAAACAGTACTTATCTTGGTTAGGATAGTGTCGATGCTGTAGGTCTAACTCAAACGTGAACTGTCTGTTACTTTTCATAAACGACATGTATTTTGGCATGGAAATAGTATACTTATGATCCACAATAGAGATTTGGCAACCCGTATGACAAATACGTGTGGGTGATAACAGTGTGATAATTAATTTAGACATTGTGATACACGTTGTCAACACTGTACTTTTTGCACTACTGGCGTGTTTTTGCAGACATTCTCTATGTGAAAAAAACATAATGGAACATGGAAGCATCCCAGATGTGGAAAATAATTAGTTTTAGTAGTTCACTATAATGTTTGACTGGCTTTAATATCAGAAGAGATTTGACACGGTGGTGACATTGTTTACTCTTGTCGACAAGTGCAATATAAGTTCTAGCGGCTATGTGTGTCTTGTAAAGATGCATGCATTTCATGTTGTGCTGACAGGATGTGAGAGTTGTGGATACGAGGAAGAGTAGGTCCTCAGTGGTTCAGTACTCTCGAAATATTTTACATTGTAAACTGTATAAAACTGCATGCGCTCTACTCTCAGACTAGCTGAGGCTTGTAAAATGCATAGTCATCCGTTTATTCTTGCCGCTGCTTTCCTACCCAACTTTCGAAATGTGACAGGAATTTAGATTTGGGAAGTAATTAATTAGTGCGTTAGTTCAGTCTTTGCAAATACGCAAGTGCTGCTTTATGTAACTTTTAGGGGAAAGTATGGCGGAAAAAATTCAGAGCATTTCTATACCTCTGAGCACCCTCGGAAATACTATGAAATACTGCAAGTTACACATTTTACGTAAATTTTGGATAAATATGTAGCTGTCTATTACATATAATTAATACTCTCATTGCACATTCCGTAATATAAGACCTGTATTTTCATATACTTTGCGCCATCACGATTTTAAAATTTGTACGTTTGACAACTTCGTTTTCTTACTGAAACATTTCCTCCTACTGAACAATTAAATCAGAGACGATACGATTTCAACGGTTACCGTCAAAACGCTTATAGTAAAAAAACAAATGTTAAGAGCTTTAAGTCCTAAACCAGCGTGCGTAATGCCTAATTTTCCAGGTATACTAGATAAATTATACCGATCCTCACGTCAGTTGCTACGTATAATCTCTGTCTCCGAACATTTATAGCTTGGTCGACGTCCACAGATCTCACGACCTGGCAGTTTGTTTTTTTTTTTAATTTTTACTTTCTGGCTGGCCACCTCAGCCATAAGTTAAATGTAATGGAGGAAACCTGTGTTCACCACCTGTCTCTGAATCCTCTAAACACTGTTGTTTATAGAATGAGATCTTCACTCAGCAGCGGAGTGTGCGCTGATATGAAACTTTCTGGCAAATTAAAACTGTGTGCCAGACCGAGACTGGATCTCGGGATCTTTGCCATTCACGGGCAAGTGCTCTACCATCTGAGCTATCCAAGCACGACTCACGACCCGTCCTCACAGCTTCAATTCTGCCAGTACCTCGTCTCCTACCTTCCAAACTTCAGTGTGAATCTTGCAGCAATTGGAAGAAAGGATATTGCGGGGACATGGCTTAGCCACAGCATCGGCGATGTTTCCAAAACGAGATTTTCACTTTGCAGTGGACTTCGCGCTGATATGAAATTGAAGCTGTCACGGCAGGTCGTGAGTCGTACTTCGGAAGCTCACATGGTAGAGCACTTGCCCGTGAAAGGCAAAGATCCAGAGTTCGAGTCTCGTTCTGGTAGACAGTGTTAATCTGCCTGGAAGTTTCACTGTACTTTATGTTTTAGTATTCCAGTTGTTTGTGTATATGTTGAGGCAGAGACTGGGGACCATCACAGAATTCGCCTAAACGAGCCGTCAAGAACCGCCTAAAAACCTCACTGAGGCTGGGTAGTGAATCAAACCAAGTAAGTCCAGCGTATGGCATGCATTCGTGTCTGGTCCAGCTCCCTGCCTTGCGAACTAGCTCGCCACACGTGGAAACTCTACGAGCACATACGTAGCTCTGCTGATGTGGAGTCCACATTACACTCACGTTGATTTAGTGCAAGTACACTGTTTCAATCCGGTATTCTTACTCGATGTCTGCTGCTACAGTTCGCTATGATTTCTTTTAGGTCAATGATGCAAAAATATTAATTCAGTGTCTATTGCTGTTCTTCTTATGATGCAAACACCGCCGTTAAACTACTTTAATTTACTTTAGTATTTCAGTTAATGTGACATTTAAAACGTCAACAGCTCTTTGTTGAAAAGATCGGCCTCGGTATTTTGTAACAGATCTGACACAGATTCAAGGAATCTAGATACTTAAGATCTTCGTCCTCTGTGTTTGATATTTGCGAGGAAGTGGTGGTTACATGGACTTTTTTTTATTTTGTATCAAAATGTATTCACTATTTCACGTCCTTTCTCTATCTTGTGTTATAGGACTGGTAACTCGACTACGATAATTACATTTCAAGATTTTTTCCTGTTTCCTCTTTTAAAAGATGGAACTCACACTACTAATCTCATTATCTATGAACAACTGCAGTTTATAAGAGGAAGTATACTAATATGTATTTGCTTACGTTATTTCATGCTATGCATTATAAATTACGCCCAACACAACAATTACTCTGCGGAACTCAGGATGAGGCTGGCAACAGATAATTTAACCGTTTAACTGAAAGGTTTTTACTACCATTACGGAGACTTAAGTTTTCTCCTTCAAATAAAACAGTTTCAGTTGAAAATCTGAATGTGACGCAACGATTAAGTCTTTGATGTATCACCACATTATATTTACAGTGGACTGTGCCTAGTGTATACGAATTTCTGTTTATATTATTGTTCTACTCACCACTGCTTGCGTAGCTGAAACGTTCACAATACGTTACCTCAGCAGCTTCTGCGCTGACGGCATCTTCGTGCAGCCCTTCCACCCACCTGCAGCGGTCCCGAGCGCTCCCAAAATGCCTCAGCACCCATGCCGACACCAGCTCTTGCTTCTCCTTCGTGTACGTTTCCTGCAACAGAAAAAGACAGTCAGATTAATTCAGAATTACTTTCCCCGTTAATAAAACGTATACCTATCCCAACAAAGACCTTTCCCGTTCTTCTGTTATTTATCTTGTCTACACTTCCGTCCTGGAACAGATGAAGACACTGCAGTCAGTATAGGGTTAACGAAACGCTTGATTGGTTTAAATAGAAATTTCTCTCTATGCTGAGTGTTAGATCATTGTTGTAAATGGTGGTGTGAATGACGAAAGCACAGAGAATGCGAGCTACAAGGGGTTTGTCCGTGATGATGTTACACAGTTTCAGGAGTGATGGAAACGCATAAATATGTCAATCCGACGCATGGGACTCTCGGCCAGAAACGATAAAGTCTAAATTTGCAAGCGAAAATCGTTCTGATACCTCAGACAGTGGATCACTTCTACTGGAAATTCTTTGCTTTTCATATTTTGGGAGTAGGTAGTTTGAACCAAAACAACAAAAATATCCAATAAACAAGGGCTCTAAAATACATACGTAATGAGCTATTAGTTGTTGTTCAGTAAAATACATGTATTCCACAGTAGCAAATGTTAACAACTGCTCATAGCTCTTCAGGTTTGCACTTTAGAGTCCATATTTAATGAACCATTTTTTTATTTATCGATTCTACTTTCTTCGCAAGTACGGACAACGAAGAGCCTGCTGCAGAAAGGCGACTGTCAGAGACACCAGAATAATTTTCGCTTATAACTTTCGACTCGCTCGTTTACTGGACATGGCCCCCTACCTCACGCTGATACATTTACCCTTTTCTGCCAATCCCGAGAGTTTGTAGCATCATTATGAAATCATCCTGTAGACTGTATATTATTCTGCAATTAAGACTTTACCGATAAGTACAATTTGAACACTGCTTGGTGAACGTGTTATGTACTTTGTTTGCTATTCAACACTTCAGCATCTATGCTTCTGATTGCGAATATATGATATGCTGAATGACAAACAAAGTGTGTTTATTTTACCCCATCTTCTTGCATCTTTAGCTAATCGAAATGGACAGTACTCACACACTCTTTTATCAACGTATGTTCATCTGCAATGTGTGTATCAACGCGTCACGTAAAACGAGAAAGGCATGACACTTGCGAGATTTTACGTTGATTACGCATCTCTCATTATCCTTTGACGACTGTTGTGTGTGTATCAACGTACTATATAGAGGAATACAGACAGGAATTTTTCAGATTGTATCCTGGTGTGTAACATTCCAGTCCGTCGTTATGTGCAGGAAATAGCAACATCTAACTCAAGTCAATCTGTTCTAAAAATGCAGCATTTATGGTTGACATATCAGAACACACCAATTTGAATGTTATCAGCCAACGGCTAATGCAGGTACAATTTGACCTATGTGATGCGATACCCAGAGTGTTTAATGTGGCCAGCGGGCTTCGTGACTTGGAATAACGTAGAGGTAATTGCAACAGCTTACAAGCAAGACAAATTTCTGAAGACAGTGGACATGAGCAGGAAATTGTAGCCATTTTAATTTTCATTGGCGAGGGACATGTCCCAGCTAAAAATATCAAAGGCATATTCCTAAGCCCGTGTAACAGGACAGAGTCGGTGACTTTCCTGACGAGTGTTACAAATAGACAGCACATAGTAAGCTCAGAGGTTAATTAGTTACAAAACTAAGTATCCAAGCTATCAAACTTTTTTCTAAGAAAATGTCATATTTGCTAGAAATAAATTACAAATTATTCCTATTCCCCAGTTCCAAGCAAGTATTTCGAAAAACTGACCTTAATTTCAAAGCATATTGCAGTCTGAAAACCCTTCCTAAACATTTCCGGATGGGGAACCATCTGATTCACTACCAAGTCAGCTGCCATTTCACTGAAGAAATCTGGGCTGTGGATCCTACCTCAAAGAATCCACATTACTCTCTGTGCTAGAAAATGAAAAATATAAAGAGATGATAATTTCAAATTTTCACTTTGTACCACTTCCTTAATCGCAGAATATCATTTCTTTTAGAGGTAGAGTCAAGGTTACATCGTGACTTATAGATTACGCTACGTAGGCAGACTGAGTTACTCTTTACAGCTAGTCTTATTTAATTTAAGCTTCCCTGGGTTTCTGTTGTGATGAGTACAATTAATCGTATATTACAATTTTCCATCAGATGCCAAGTTCTCTCTATCATTACTCAGTTAACTACTAATCAAAATAATGAAATGGCTAGTGGACAAGTAGTAGCATCTTACATGTCTTTACAAAGATTTTGTAAGTTCTGTACATGTTTCTTTCAATACATACCGGGATTTTATTGCCAGGGCTCACTTCCCTAGCCTGACTGCCAGGTGTCGGCACTTCTTCAGGATGAACTCTGAAACAAATTAAATATTCTTAGTTTTATTTATTCATAAATTTAAAATCGTTTTTATACAAATTATTCATACAAGGAATTATACATGTAGCAGCCATGGAAAACTGTTATATACTTATGATTACTTTAATTTGATTAAAACACATATATGATTATCTCACATAAATAACTGAAACTCTTTGATACTTGAGTTACTGGTTCAATATGGATTTTGCACATTCTTAAAGCCATTCTTTGAACCTGATTGAGCTATTTCCCTACAATCAGAATTCTGAAGAATGACAATGAATACTCAAGTCCCAGCACACAGCTTCAGAACACAAATTTGGATAAGCCGAAAAGCTGCTCCCCCACTCCCTCCAACCCTAGAGGTCACTGTGTGGGGCTGTAATTACAGCATATTCACGAATTCAGCTGCGCTACATGGTAAGTTCCGCACTGAAGAATTCTGAACACACGGCACGTCAGGCCGGACTCACCTGCTGGTCCTCCTGGACCTGCGGCCTCGTGGCAGCCTAATGCAGAGGCAGCAGGCCAGCAGCCGCCGCAGCAGGCCGCGGCTGGTCTTGGCCTCCCTCACCTCCTCCTCCTCTTCGTCTCCCTCTGCCTCAACCACATCGCGGTGCTGCTGCGGCGGCTGCTGTCGGGCTGTTTCGCCTGTGCCTTGCCTCTCTTGCACCTTACCTGCTGCCACGTGTGATACTACGTACGTGAGCGCGGGTCTCGGGGACGGCTCAGACTGCACATCGTGTCGGTAGCAGTGGCCTGTAAAATAAAAGTACACCATCACTCTAAACAACATCTATGTGCAGAACTCACTGACATCCACTGCTACAGACTAATAATGTGTTATAATTGCAGTATGACATAGACAGCTATAATACTTATCATTACTGCTCTTGCATGTCAGAAAAGCTGAATACATCTTATAGTACTTACTGCAACCCAACGTTGTCGACACTGTTAGCGGACAAATAATAATGAAGTTAGCACCCTCTGTAAACAGAAATTTATTTGATGTGATAAATAATTATGAACTAATCTAGTGTTTAAGAAGTACGAAACACCAGTAATGACCATCACAGAGGGCTGTGTATGCCCATTTCCAGTACAGTATTTAGTGGAAATATGATTCAGACTACGGAGAGCTATGAAGCTTTCCTCAGCGTTTGCTGTAACTCTGTTACTACCACATGGATTTAGTTGAAAGTTCCATCGGGAGAGATTTCAGTCACTGACAGACGCAATTCATGGAATCTGTCCTTGCTACTTAGCTATCAGGCTAATGAAGAGACCATAACCAGTAAAAAATTCATACCCTTAAACGTGACCTTTCCTGGCATCACTCCTAATACAAATGATCGGTACAGAGCTTTTTTGGGTAAGACTAGCAGAACCGATCATCCTTAGCAAATATTACGGAATCCCCAGATCATGTTACGTATGAAGCAAACAACAACACAGTAACAGAGACGTTCCAACGCTACATTCATTTCGTGTTTATTATAGCAGACGCTGATGGGATATGGAAACAAGTTGCTGATATCAAACGCAACCTCTGTAACAAAGCCACTTCATCAAAACGATTACACTACTTGAATCCTTACTACTTGGATCCTCAGCACACAAAAAGGTACTCACGGTATTTGAACAAGACCTCCACGTCTTGCTCCCGTACAGGTCGTAGAGGTGGAACAGCCCTGCACTCTGCATCAGCACTCATCACCTGTAACAGAAATATGGAATGCAATGAGTAATGGGCATTACGCTAAACTGCAAGACACGGAATTTTATTAATAGCAGTAAATGTTTGTAAGACGCTCGGCAAAAACATTTGATCGATATGCAACACTGCAATCACTCCAATTAAGTGATATTAGGACAAATCGATATGTGATGTTGTTAATGTGGAAAAAGAAAGAACACTAGCTTGCGTGGTTGTACTCAGGAATTTCTTCAGCTATATTTCGTAAATCATGACGATAGTTTCCGTACAGGGCACGTCGGTGGAATGGAACTACATTCGGCAGCAGTACTTACGACCTGGAACAGAGACGCAGAATGCAATGAGTGTGGAATACTATGCTATATCAAAGCCACGGTATTTTCTCAATAGTAGTCAACGTATTGTAAAACTTACATCAAAATGTTTGTCAACGTTCAGTTCAGTAATTATTATAAAATGGATTTCATCACGTTCCATCATTAATAAGAACAAGATAGAGCGTGCTTGCACCGATGTGCTAAGAAAAACTTCTAAGATTATTCCGTAAATTATGTATAAAGCAATTCAAACGAATGATTATTAGTCATATATCTAGTTATGTCCCT
This sequence comes from Schistocerca cancellata, assembly GCF_023864275.1. NCBI lineage: Eukaryota > Metazoa > Arthropoda > Insecta > Orthoptera > Acrididae > Schistocerca > Schistocerca cancellata. The sequence goes on along the minus strand of NC_064631.1, from coordinate 62,209,777 downwards.
ACCTCCTTCAAGTTTACTAAATAATATCACGGAAAGGGATTTTCTGAAGTGACGCTGTATATTTTATTTCTCTGCCAGCAGAGCTGCAGATTATGTATTAGTGTCCAAGGTGTAAAAAAAACGCAACAGGACCACAAAACTATGCAAAGAGTCACGTGTTAATTGCGGTCGAGTATTCAAAAACGGTTTGCAAAGCCAAACGTCTAGTATGAGGCTTCTCTTTACTCGAATTATTGTACGAACCAGAATTACAAAAAACCGAAGCACGCAATCACCTACTATCGGTTGTATGAATTAAATTCTTCTGCCTTTATAACCGCGTCATTTTGCAACATTTCAATACAACGCAATTAAAGACAGAGAAGTGTTTTATTGAAAGTGGGCTGCAGGTGAGGAGGCCGATCAACAAGGGGGAACCTCAGTCGTCGTGCTGTCTTTCACTATGTTGCAAATTAAATGGCGAGTACGCAAATAATATCAAATTACGTGTCATACGCTGCCATTAACAATAATCGACATTTCTTCTCATCTTCGTTGAATTTTCTTGCGTTTTGATTATAAAAGTATTTCAAAATTGAAACGAAGTCAACGTTTCTAATCTAGAATGTCTACCGACACCATTTTGTCTGGTGCATCACAAAGATTGTGAGTTTGTAGCCTATGAAACCTGAAAAGGAATATTCTTTTGAATGAACAAAAATGGAATGGACAGTGTGTTGAAAGGAGGATATAATATAAACATGAACAAAAGCAAAAACGAAGATAATGGAATGTAGTCGAATTAAATCAGGTGATGCTGACGCGATTAGATTAGAAAATGACAGATATAAAATCAGATTCATTGCACCTTCTATAAAAATCTGTGGAAAATTTGTCGCAAAACTGTCGCTGTTTCCAATATCAAGTCAATGTGAAAAAAAGTGTTGTGTTGAGATTTATTCTGAGAAAACAAGACACTTAAGTTGAATGGCACTGCGCTCATAAACAAGAATCATTATTCGCGTCACGATAATAATAGACTCAAACCCATCATCAGCTGACAAAAAAAAATAACAAAAAAAACAGACATTGATTGCGGTAACGTGGCGGGACTTTAATACGATACAGCCCAGTCACAACAAATTATTAGTGTTAACTATGGAGGTGCTTAGAGTTAATGTATCTTTGGTTCGCTTAACTCGAATAGTAAATACGAAATTTTTGGATGCCAGTCAGGAAGAACTTGAACTCGCACCACCTACCACACACACTTTCAATCCAGACACACTGATGCAAGTAATACATCGATTTTCACCACAAGCAGAAAGGCCTACTGTAGCAAGCGCAATTCTGCATCTTTGCATTGGTCTTGTAATAAGTAATATCACTGCTTCCAACGCTGAACGTCACAAACAGCGTTACATCTATAGCAACTCGAACTGAGTTTCATTGTGTGCGAAACGAAGCTAACTTTAGTATATGTGTAACTCCTAATACATGTAATTACTGCAGCTACGCACTTCATGTAATACTGCATGGGGCGTGTTCTTTACGTTTCCATACCGACGCAAGTGCACGTATTGCTCCTGCTTCTTCACGTCTGGAACAGCACCTGGAACACTACTGGCTCGCTCATCCATTGTGAACCAACCGATGAGAGGTGTTCCTGCAGCTACAGACCTAGCGATCGTCAAACGTAATCAACTGTTTTATGTTCGAGTTCGCAACTGCGAATCAATCTCGTGTAATAAAATTTCTGTTTTCAACAGAAATTCGTGTTGTAATACATCGAGATGAGGAAAAGTAGCGCGTCTTTATTATAACGCAAGCATCCTGGTTTCATGACGGCTTTTTTCACAACTATTGGATAGCAGTTACACGAGTTGTATTACTCTGATATACTTCATACTCGAACTGAGTTACCTAAAGTCAGGATTCTTCAGGCTAGATGAAGTAGAACTGTACCGATAAAATATCGGAGGTCTGACAGGGACATTTTTTCATCATTTTGGTATCAATGATCTACGAGCTCTGCTAACTTTTCACCTACTAATTACATTTCGTTTTGTTTCCTATTCCCATTCCTGTTTGTATCTGTACGGCACGGAAATTATATGCGCAACATTGCAAGTGCCCCCTGTACGTGTTGCGTGTCTTGTTTGGAAACAATTTTGTACCATTTATTCATCGTACTTTCTGTCGATAATAATCAGCCCGCTAGACTCTTCGTCCTCAATGTTGTATTCAGTACGGTTCAGTAATTTTGTGCCTCGGTTTAGATTTGCGACAGTGTCACACTGATACACAGCAGTGCTAATACGTTTACTGACGAAGAACAGGCCGACTTTCCTCTCGTGTCTGGGCTGACTGAGTGCGGTGGCAGACTGCCACAACAATTCTATGCTGACTGTTCCCGCAGCCACAGGAGACACATGACTGTACTCTAGCATTGAGAGTTTTTGCGTTACACTGTTTGGATTCGGATCTCTTGTTGATTGCGTATCACAGGGTATTTACTATTGTGAAGATACTTCAAAGATATATCGGTAAATGTGGTAAAAAGTTGAATAAATCATCATTATAATATTATTCTGTAACGGAGGGCTGGTGACCACGAAACCCTTATACTGAAATACTCATAAACTGCCCACGAGAATTTCAGGAGTTCGGATTCGCTCCGTATTTTGGGTCTCATGTCTTCACTGCTTCACCTTGAACGTAGGTAATTCAAATTGCTACTGACAAGAAAGTAAAATATATTCACACTGTCACCTTAGACCGCATCACCTGTACGAAGGTTGCCTTGTAATTTTGTAAGTTACCTTAGTTCATGTTGTTGATTACAAGTGCTCGCTCCATAGGCTAACTCACACCTTAACGGTCATTATTACACACGCGATGAAAGATAATAAAATTAGTACTATGTGATACGAAATTAATAGCCGGTAATGCGATAAACACGTTGACCGGCAATGCGATAAACACGTTGACGTCACTTTAAACTCAATTGGTAATTTGTGGATCTGTCTTAATGAAACCGTATTCGCTTATTACCCCCAAAGCTAGTTTCAGAGGTAACACATGAACACCTGCGGTATTTCTGTTCCTACACATTTTCTAGTCCTTCCATGTTACTTCTTTGTTAAATTTTTGTGCTTTCCTTAGCAACATCAACATGTCTTGAAGGTCGACATACAAGTTTAGGGGTATGGGGCAAAGGTGTCTGCTGCAGTGATTAGTGTTTTAGCACTAGATATATTTATGATCGAAACCGCGAAATAAAAATATAAATTTAGCGGCTCATGATACAGTGGTTACGCTTAACCCACGACATTATGCTCTGTATTATGCAAAATATTTGTCATGAAAACGGACAACTAAAAGTAACATTAGACACTCAAACTCACAGAAAAAATTTCAAATTTTTATTAATTACGTAAAATTCGCGAATGACATTGAAGTTACAGTGGGGAAGACAATTTCCTAGCACAATCTGCAACACAACTGCATAGATGTAAGCGAGATAAGAATGATGGGAAAACTTCCAGGCAAGAACAGAAAGCAAGAGTAGACGTACACACGTCAGTTACTGACCTTGAGAATTTTAGAAGAAAATATTCGCTCTGTCTGAGGTAAAAGAAGACAGGGTTAAGTTGGAAATGAATTTCAACTAATCATATACCATCCTGCCTATTATATCTACATACGTGGTATTGCATATAATTACTCATTAATTTTCATGTATATAAAACAAAATATAATTTCCCATAAGCATCACAAGTAATATACAACTGTTATAAACACAGAATAAAATGCATCTTTTGTGATAGTTGGTTCCTTGTAAACAAAACAACTGTTTTATAAAGAACTTTAACTGATTTTCACAGTCTGCATCATAGACGGTATAACTGTTAAGTAAGGTAAGCTTAATTCACGCAAAGCAGGCAACGCCGAGTTCATGTAGATCAAATACTGACAGGAAAAACGAAAATCCCAAAACAAAATAGGTTGAACACTATTTTCTGTTATTTCTAGAAGGTGAATATGTTCTGTCACCTGACTTTAGAGTTATAGCTGAGCACGTTCGAACCTCAGTTACACTACTCGCAGGCGTTTGAAAAATTAGCACTATTTCATTGCTTAGGCTTACACTAGACACAGACAGCTGAGGTACACTAATTCCATCCCAGGAGATAAGGGCTGTGACAGGAAGGGCATCCGGCCACCCCCTGACATCAACATCACCAAATATATTGTAACAAGGCTGAAGTCGGACAAAGGCCTAAAGGAAATGAATGATGCTGGATGATGGTGATTACTTTGTTACACAATGTAAATGAAACTTTGGAGACCACAAAAAAAGAACAGAGACGTGATAGGAAATCAAGGAACAGAATTAAATATTTTCAACATGAAAATCAAATGAATCGTGAAAAATCGACACAAAACCTCATGAGAAGGCCAGATTCCACAGAAAAGCGTGAATTACAATTCGAATGAAAAAAGAGTTATTGGAGGACTTCGAAAAAGATTGAAATGATGCTATTTGTTAAGTTTGTAACTGCCAATAGCCTAATTCTTGAAAGGAAGACGATGATGTGATGTGTATCTATTAGCGTAACGCATTTTTGTTTGTTATTGGGTAGAGGGGATGGTGAGATCGCATTCCTGACTATGGTTACAAAGTTAATGTTAAGTTTGTGCCCATGGATACCCAACCCATTACGTTCAGGCTTGATGGTATAGCCCATTTTTGGATGTACCATGTTCTTGACTATCTATAAAACTGAAGTTAAGAAATACTTTTAGTGTTTCATATACTCCTAACTCATATTTGCTGAGAAAACTGCAATATTACTGATGTTATGCAAATGATATTACAACCAGTGTCTGCTGATATAACCAAGAACAAAGATTGTAAATCAACCACATATGCAACGGTAGTTTGACGTGTGAGATGCACAAGAAAAAGTAAATGTGACTTACCCTGTCTACGGCCTTTTTATTGGAAGAGTTCCCGTGAAAAATGGTGGGAAGTGAACACGGCGAATAATTAATCGGATGTGGATGAAGAACAACACTGCTTCTTCGTAACTTCCTGTGTTTCATAAACGAAGTTGATGGATATTTTCATACACTCGGAGCAATTTTTAGCCACAGTTTCGTAAATGGAGATATAGCCGAAAAAAACCGAAGAGACAGATTTTAAATTGCTACCGTCTACTATCACCAGACTGGCTACGACGTACATCAACGAATTACCAACAGCAACGTACAACGGATGAGTTGCACACGCTATAAGTTCGCGTGAGTTCAACAAATTATTAATGAAACGCAAAATAGATACAAAATGGAAGCTACAGTGATTAAATCCTTGCTTTTCGAAATGTGTATTAACGATAAGGGAATTTTGATAGTCATACATAACGTTTTTTACATTTCGTCTATTTACGAACTGCATAGCACACAAAACTACGAAAATCGACCCGCATTTCAAGCAAAGAAATAACGACAACACCGTGTTTCAGTATCTTTGTCTTTCATAATCAGTAATATCGTTGGATGTAACTTCCAAAGTCACCGAGTCCGTATAAAGTCGTTTTATGAAAGCGGAGCGGTGCACACTGCATCCGAATTCTGTAGCTTCTAATCTGTGCACTTTCCACTGCTACGGATCTTACCTGAAACCGTGTGCAACATATCACTTACCTTTCCGTACTCGTGCCAAGGCACGTAGTACGGCTTCCGCTTCGCCTCGGGCACAGCGACAGGAACACTTCCGACGCGCTCCGACATCTTGAAGCAAATGAAAGGGTGCGTTTCCGCGGATATGATCTTAGCGATCGTCAACTGTCATTCATTGTTGCGTGTGCCGTCTCTTCTGCAATATCGATGTTACTGTTTTTGGAGGATTAAAGTCGAGCCGTCAAACGGACTGCATGCCCAAGAATAGCGCCTGTAATCAATTCAGAGTGTTAAACCGGAGTCGAGATTCTCGCACGTGACATGCGAAACCCGCATACTGCCACGCAGGAAGTATTAAGGGTTCTATTACACTGTTTGTCTCAGTTGTTTATGGGAATAACTAACCACACTCGTTAGCAAAATGTGAGCTTCGTTCTTCATTCACATCTAACTATAATATGTGTCCGAAAACTGAATTTAACTTTGCCGTATGTAGTGTCGATCTAAAATTGTTACCACTCTCCGAGAAATTATTAGTTGTCTTCTTGCCGACGCGTTAAACAGAATGTAATATTTAATAGAACTATATATATATATATATATATATATATATATATATAAACGGCTGACTATTCGATCTCTACGTTTAACGAAGATAGTTTCTGGATAATTGAAGCTGTTCATTCGAAAACTTTTTTTTTGTGGTAACCACGTAATTCATCTCACTTATTTGATGTTTTCCCTTTGAGAATGCTATATGTCTACATCATCACCTAGAAACAGACGTCACGGCTTAGGAATAGTTTGAGGTAAAGCCATGAAACTCAGTTTTTGAAATGATTTTCACTCAAAACAGTATGTGACCAGAAACAGGTGGTAAATAAATTTTATATGTAATTCAAGTTTTGAGTAAAAAGCAACAATAATTCAATTTTTCCTTTCTCACGGGAAACTTACCGTACTCTAAAATTTGTACTTATCATTCTACAAACATAGACCTAGAGGTGAAGATAGTTTTAAGTACAGCCATTCCCGTTAGAACTTCCAATTCGTAAATATTAATCTGAATGGTTGTAATGCACAACAGAGTTGGTTCGTGGTTGTATTGCTACAGTAATCAGAGGTTTTTTGACTATACAGCGACAAATAACTTCTGTTTCCAGGCAAAACACCAAGTGCAAAGTTTTCATAAGAAATTGTGCTGTCGCCCTGCAGCAGAAGAAGTGGAAATACGAATGAAACGGTTATCCTTTATGATTGGTGTTTAATGTCGCACCATACGCGTGAAAGGTTTTAGAGTACTGCATGTGTCGAGTTACGGAAAATTGTCTTGTTTAAGTAGTAACTTTCGCGCAAGTTTCGTACCAGATTACAAGGCAGTAAAGTGTTGGTAATTGTACAGCGCCGCTCCTTGTTGAAACGACTCACTTAAATTACGGGTCGGCTATAGCTGTGATAACATTGTCGGCCAGTCAGTCACTTTCTGTTGCTGAATACGCAACCTGTGCATTTGTCCACATGATTAGCGGTTTTCATACACTACCAAGATATGTCTTACGTTCTACCAGTTCACGTCTTTCACATATTTATTATTAGATCTATCTGGATTATGCAAATCTGGGTAAAGAAACTAAACAGGAGTGACTCAGATTGTTTTTAGTTCTGATGCCAATTCCCTACTATACGCTGAAGCCGTTCAGGATAACTTATTTTATGAATTCTCTAGGAACGTCATCATTTACATTGAACGAATCGCCAAGTGTTTTGTGTGGTTATCTTCGCCAGTTGCTCAATTAAACTGAATATCTATGCTCTGTAAGAGCAATTCTATGACAAAAAATAAAAATAAAATAAGAATGACCATGAGGCACAGCGCTTCATAACGCCCCCATATGAAGTAAGAAACGGCAGCGGGCAGCAGCTTTCAACAGCGAGTCATGGTTATCGTTACGTCTGCGGTCGAAAGGCATCAGCTTCTTATGGACTATGAAATTATATGGTAGTTAAAACATAATTTCGAATCAAAACTGTGGTTTTTATGCTTATTACGACTGTCATTAATTATTGCTAACTTGTTTAATAATTTTAAATCACTCAGCTTGCAAGATCCGGGCAATCATAGAGGGTGGGATAATTGGTAGCTGGGAACTCCAACGTTATGCGCGTTATGGGGCGCCGTAGGAATTGGCTGACAATATGGGAAAGAAAACCAATGTGCACTCCGTGTGCATACCGGGTGGAGTCATTCCAGGTGTGCAAATGGTCCTCCTGGATGCCATGAAGAGCACAGGGTGCAGCCAATTGCAGGTGGTTGCTCACGTCGGTACCAATGATGTGTGTCACTTTGTATCAGGAGAGATTCTCTCTGGTTTCGAGCGGCAAACAGAAGTGGTAAAGGCTGCCAGTCTTGCTTGCAAGATGAAAGCGGCGCTGACCATTTGCAGAATAGTCGACAGGACCGATCGCGGAATGTGGTACAGAGCCGAGTGGAGGGTCTAAATCAGATGCTCAGACGGTTCTGCTACCGTGTAGGCAGCAGATCCTCGACTTGCGCCAAAGGTTGAATGAGTTTCGGGTTCAGCTGAATAGGTCAGGTGTCCACTATATAGTAAACGGTTGTGAAAACACACTTGACCTCTTAGCAACAAATAATTCTGAGTTAATAACGAGCACCAAGAGCGACACAGGGATTAGTGAACACAGGGTTGCCGCAGCGAGAATGAGTATTGTAATCCCCTAATTCTCCAAAAATAAGCGAAAAATACACCTATTCAAAAAAGCAGATAATAATTCACTTGACGCTTTCCTCAGAGACATTCTCCACTCATTCCAAATTAATAATATAAGTGTAGACAAGATATGTGGCTTGAATTCAAAGAAATAGTATCGGTGGCAATTGAGAGATTTATACCAATTAAATTAACAAACGACGGAGCTGATCCTCTTGGTACACAAAACGGGTTAGAACACTGTTGCAGAAAAAACGAAAGAAACATGCCAAATTTAAGCAGACGCAAAATCCCCAAGATTGGCGATCTCTTACAGAAGCTCGAAATTTAGCACGAATGTCAATGCGAGATGCTTATAACAGTTTCCACAAAGAATCTTTGTCTCGAAACCTGGCAGAAAATACAAAGAGATTCTGGTCGTATGTGAAGTATGTTAGCGGCAAGAAACAATCAGTGCCTTCTTTGCTCGATGGCAATGGAGATACTATTGAAGACATAGCTGCCATTGCAGAGTTACTACACACAGTCTTCCGAAATGCCTTCACAAAAGAAGACGAAGTAAATATTCCAGAATTGGAGTCGAGAACAGCTGCCAACATGAGTAACGTAGAAGTAAATATTCTCGGAGTAGTGAAGCAACTTAAATCACTTAATAAGAGCAAGTCTTTTGGTCCAGACTGTATACCAATTCGATTTCTTTCGGAGTATGCTGTTGAATTAGCTCCATACCTAACAATCATATACAACCATTCGCTCGACGGACGATCCGTATCCAAAGACTGGAAAGTTCAGGTCACACCAGTATTCAAGAAAGGTAGCTGGAGTAATCCACTAAATTACAGTCCTATATGGTTAACGTCGATATGAAACAGGATTTTGGAACATATAGTGTGTTCAAACATTATGAATTTCCTCGAAGAAAACTGTCTATTGACACACAGTCAGCATGGTTTTAGAAAACATCGTTCCTGTGAAGCACAACTAACTCTTTATTCAATTGAAGTGTTGAGTGCTATTGAGAAGGTATTTCAGATCGATTCCGTATTTCGTGATTTCCAGAAGGCTTTTGACACTGTTCCACACAAGCGGCTTGTAGCGAATTGCTTTCTTATGGAATATCGTCTGTTATGTGTCTGGATTTGTGATTTCCTGCCAGAGAGGTCACAGTTCGTAGTAACTGACAGAAAGTCACCGAGTAAAACAGAAGTGATTCCTGGCGATCCCCAATGTAGTGTTATAGACCCTTTGCTGTTCCTTATCTATATAAACGATTTGGGAGACAATATGAGGAGATGACACTGTCGTTTATCGGCCAATAAAATCACCGGAAGTTCAAAACAAATTGCAAAACGTTTTTTGAAAAGATAGATGAATGGTGCAAGAATTGATTGACCCTAACTAACGAAACATGTGAGGTCATCCACATGGGTTAAAAGGAATTCGTTGAACTTCGGTTACACGGTAATTCAGTCTAAACTAAAAACCGAAAATTCAACTAAATACGTCGTTATTTCAATTACGACCAACTTAAATTGGAAGGAACGCATAGAAAATGTTGTGGGGAAGGCTTACTAAAGACTACGTTTTATTGGCAGGACACCTGTAAAATGTAACAGATCTACTAAGGAGACTGCCTACACTACGCTCGTCCGTCCTCTTTTAGAATACTGTGCACGGTGTGGGATCCTTACCCTATAGGACTGACGGAGTACATCGTAAAAGTTCAAAGAAGGGCAGCACGTTTAGTATTATGGCGAAATATGGGAGAGAGTGTCACAGAAATGATACAGGATTTGGCGTTGACATCATTAAAAGAAAAGGCGTTTTCCTTTGCGGCGGAAACTTTTCACGATATTCCAATCACCATATTTCACCTTCGAATGCGAAAATATTTTGTTGACACGAACCTACATAGGGAGAAACGATCGCTACCAAAAAATAAGGGAAGTCAGAGCTTGTACGGAAAGATATAGATGTTCTTTCTTACAAGTGTTCGCCTTACAAGATTGGAATAATAGAGAATTGTGAAGGTGGTTCGATGAAACCTCTGGCATACACTTAAATGTGATTTGCATGTATCCATGTAGATGTAGATGTAGAATAATGATGTGAATCGGAAGTAAGATATTAAATGGTTATTATTATACCTATTGACGAATTACACATGAGCCTGAGAACTGTGATTGTACAAAAAAAAAGTAAATTATAATCTCAAAGATATTTTGTAGTGTACAACAAGCCAGGTTATGGAATTGGGAAAACAAGAAATACATTTCAAACATTCTGCTATTTAACCCTCTTTTAGAGAGGTGGATACTATAACACCAACAGAAAGGAGGGCTGGGGGATGCTTTACATTGTTGGAAGTGTGGGAGCGCCCGGATGTGAGGAGTTTATATAGTTTGAAACGGAATTGAGGGAATGAAACCAGACGGACCAAAGTGCATGGTAAAATGGTTATCACAATAATAGCTTCGAAGTGTACCATCACAATTGAGATCCATGTAAACCAGTTCAGAGTTGAATCAATTAGACGATAGTGACGTTTCGGCATTGCAGTCTATTCCACAATTAAAATTTCATAGATATAAGGGAGAACATGACACAGGGAAATTAATACAAGCTGACCTACTCTCTCTTTCTTTCCAAGCATTGATCCCGACTTGCGGGGTCTGCTGTTTTGCTACATCTCCTCCATTTCTCCCTGTCGTTGACATCTTCTGGTCTTAAGTCAACAACGTGCATGTCTCCCCTGACGTTGTCAGTCCACCTCTTTGCCGGTCTTCCTCTAGTCTTGTTCCTCCTGGGTTGATGTGGAGCGCTGTTTTTGCGACTGAGTTGTCTTGCTTCCTCATGGCACAAGCTAACCTACTGCACCAGAAAAAATTCACTTTCGTTTACGGAAAGTACTGGGACTAAAGAAGTTCAGAATAAATTTTAGCATTGACACTGATGCAACGCTATGGTATCAAACCAAGAACAGGAAAAATATAAAGCATTAATTCCTGTTACACTTCATTCAATGCATTGTCCCAAAATACGAAAATAGCATACAATGAACACATATAGAACAAGTACATTTTATGAGAATACAAGACTTGTACCAGCACTTTGGCCCACGTATGTGTAGCTATGACATGTACAAGATGTGTAAGAAAAGTAATGAGAGTGATCTTTTTTTCTATCATAGTTTTAATTTTTTCAAACAAGAATACTGTCCATTCCAAAGTAGTTCCCTTGAGGAAGTGCAATCCGGTGGAGTCGTTTGCAGTACTGGTATCAGAGTTGAAGGATTTCATTTGGTAGACCCTTTAACATGTCTGTCACACTCTTTTGAATGTTCTTCAGTGATCTAAAATGATGTTGTTTTCAGATATTTTTCAGTTTCTAGAAAAAATAGTGGCAGAGACTCACATCAGGTGAATAGTGGGGCTATGGAACAACAGAATTCCGTTTGAGGTCAAAAAAATCGTGATAGATGTGACCACTTGAAGTGGAGTGTTGTCACAATGCAGTATCCACCTGCCTGTAATGTCCGGCCTCACTCGATTCACCCTTTTCCTGGCTTTTAAAGGACATCTTTGTAAAACTCTTGATTGACGGTTTTGTCGTGGAGAAAGAATCTCACTAGAGCCCAGACACTTTCGATGTTCTGGTCGGATTTTGAAGTTGAAGTCTCTCTCTGAGCACAGTTCTGCTTCAACGTGTTGCCGGCCTTCCTAAATCTTTTTGCGACAGTGAAAAACTTGCGCTCTTGATAGAAATGTTTCCTAGGGACCGGTTTCTAGTGATCTAAGGCCACACGCGCTGATTCCCCAATTCAATATGCCATAACGTTGCTCTAAATGCTTTTCCATTTTCGTAACAGACAATAAAAACGCCACATCACTGATGGCGTTCTCAGAAGCCATATAATGGGTGTACGGAGGTGAAACTCAGACTGAGTGTCAGGAAGGGATGAAAGCTCTGGTTTGCACAAGAACAAGAACACAACGTTACCAGATCGCTCGCATTGTTGCCTGTCTCGATAGTTTTCTCACACGCCTCGTGCATTTCACATATTCTCTTCTGCCCTCTCTGTTTTTACACCTCTGTCTGTCTATCTCGTCTTGCGCCCTCTCCTGGGCAGAAATAGTGTTGTACTTGCTTAATGCTGCGTGCAATAGGTTACACATACTCTATGAATTTGAAGAAGTACTATTAAATATCAATCGATCGTTTTCATATTTGGTATACCTACTTCTATGGATAACGCAACCATTCTGTTACAAGTTTATATCAAAAACTTCCATGCTTTCGGAGATGTAAATTTTTACATAATATACACAATATCCGTGCTGGCATTGTGAAACCATATTACGGTTGAAATGGCACTAAGCACTATGGGACTTAACATCTGCAGTCATCAGTCCCCTAGACTTAATTAGGTTTAAGTAGTTCTAAGGACATCACACACATCCATGCCTGAGGCAGGATTCGAACCTGCGACCGTAGCGGCCGCGTGGTTCCGCACTGAAGCGCCTAGAACCGATCGACCAAAACGACCGGCCTCGTATTACGGACTGTAATGCATTCATCTGTAGAATCAATTGAAACTTCAACCAAGAGTATGGTTTCATGTAACCTAATTTTATGGAATTTATATAGTTTCATTACCACCGAATTCTGACGTAATTATAAGTACGTTGGAAAATTATTATTTCATTGCATTTTGGTTGTGTGAGTGCTTTGGAGAGACAGAGTAACTGGAGGACATACGAAAGTGAGAATGTGACATTTTACTAAAAGTATGTAAATGCATGCGTGAGAAAGTTGCTGCACAATAGGGCAATTTGTGACGTATGTCCGAGTGAGCTTGATTTTGTAAAAGGCAGCCAGAAATGGCTTGGAATATTAAATTTATTAATAATATGTTTTGTGGAAAGAAATCGCATTTTGTTTTCGCTAAATTTTATTTAGTTTTGGAATTACGACATTTCCAGTCTAAATTACTTGTGCTAATCTGACTGGCCGGCATTAGGAATACCGCGAGTGTAGAAGTGCTGGCTTCTTAGCATACTAGCCGAAAGGAGTTTAGCATTTCCCGCGCGTTTGAGCAGGATAGTAAAGGCCCTGTGTATACGTTTGCTGATGAAATGATTGCGATGATAATACTGGTGAGAACTGCGGTTCGTGACCAATAATAGGATTTCCCCAAGTGCACTGTGTGCTGGAGCAATTACATAGTTTGGAGTTCACTCTGAGCCTTACTTAATTGCATGTTGCCAGGTTGCGTGTTGATTGGCATATAGATGACATAACTCGACTGACTGCTGATTCGTTGCTAAAGTCAGGGTTGAAGGCGGATTAGGTGACTCACCAGGTCAAGAGGACACAATAGGTGATGCGAGACTATTTCATGGAAGAATTTGTTGGAAGTTTGTTAAGTGGAAGCTATTCATATGCTCCACGTAATTAATGAAGGTGTTTTTTGGGGGATGTTGGAGAGGTTGCGGCCCTGTTAGATTTTAGAAGACGATTTACTGTTACTGGTGACAGGAAGTCGACTTCGACAAAGAGGCTAATAATGCTGAATAATATCCAGAGATCCCCGTAACAGCGAGAGTCTTTCTGGAACTATTTATCAATAATTTTTTCACATCGTTCATTCTGTTATGCATCTTAGGACTGCCGAGTGGTCCAGCGCAGCCAGAGTAGATTACTGGGGTGTCAGTAGATTTTTGTAGCCAGTGCCTGAGGATGCTGAGTTTTTGTATGCTCATTTATAATTTCAAGTAGTTAATGTCAGGGTCCAAAGAGGTGATGACGATGATTTTTTATTTTTTTTTTATAAATGGGGTTCTGTGTAGAGAAATGATTGGAGGAACCTCGTGACAAATCTTTGGTAAGCACCCCGCAGTAGTGTTTGTTTCTATTGAATAAACCCGTTGTTACTTGTTGGAACGAAAATAAGTTCTTATTCTAAAATTAGAGTACAGATCCCTACCTACACTTATCTTACCCATAAAATAAACCAGTTAAAGAATGAAAAGTCTCAGTAAGACAAAGCACTGAAGAAACTTACGATTTAACAGAAGGAGGAAGAATTGTTATAAAATATCTGGAAGCTTTTTCTATAAAACCATTAAAGACAGAATTTTTATTTTCCTCAAAGACAGACAAATAAGTTACGTCTGCAACTGGACTCATATTATCATTACCAAAATTGGTAGAAGCAACATGAGTTCTGGATTGTATGGTGATGTCAATTTCTGTCACATAGATTTGATATTCGTGTACTGATATGTTTCAAATGTTGAAACTGTATTGAAATTGGTTATCTGATCACGACTAGATTGAAATATTCCGTAAATTTCTCATTTTGAATGTAATAGCACACATAATAAAAACCTTCCACGTCTGATCGAGAAAGAAGGCATGGAGTACAAAAGACCCCGGAAAAAAATTATCGATATCGCAGAGGCCGGAACTGTCAAAGTGTGCAAACCGGAATTTTGCAGCCTTTTTGGCGTTGAAAATGAACGTGTGCGACGATTTTTGTTATTGTGTGAAAAACAATGTTGAACCCTATGACAGAGAGGATGTGCTACTGCAAGCAATTCTGGACCCCAGACCTGCAGATAACTGAGAAGCATATTAAGCCATCCCTTATGAATATCACGCATTACTCTAGCGAAGAAGTGTGTTACTTAGATGCTGAGTTGTTTGTAAAAACTATTTGTGAAATGCTCATAAAGTTACATTTGCACGTCATATGGAATATATTTCAGGGGTTTCACTGAGTGTTTTAATTATGCTCTGAGCAGCCACTAACCGAATTTGGTGCTCTTTTAAGTGACTTGACTTACAGCGAAAATTAAGAGGAAATAGTTCAACGATATAGCAGACCCTGCAGCAATTAGCAATTAACGGTACATAAAAGAAGTAGTAGAAAAATTCAATTCAAAGATGGATGCAGTAATGAAGATGTGTGCAGAAAATGAGCATGTGGCGTCATTATGTTTCTGTTACATGCAGTATGTGCAGATTCCTGAGCTCGCAGTGCAGGAAGCATTAAATTTGCGTCGACTTAATGTTAATGCATTTTGTGTTACACACCTAAAAAGCAACAGATCCAAGCTATATCTGTACCGTGAAGATACAGCTGACAAAGGACCTAACGAAATATGATCGTTTTTGGTTGATTACATCAGGACAGTGATTAATAAATTTCTTTTTTAATAGCACGTGTTCTCCGCCGTGTCCCCAGCATAAAACAAAAACAACTCAGTCATTAACCTAATGCGTTGAAATTCCGGAAGATTCAAATGTGTGTTCCAGCGTTCTGCTGTGCGTGGTCATGTAGTTTTGGCATGTAATCGTAAACCTACTTGCGTAAAACGGGTGATGGGAAAACAAGACAGAATATAATCCTTGTAGGGTTATGTCGGAAAGATGGTCACTTGGTCCAAAAATCAAAATATTCATGTATAGCTTGTTAACACAGAAGTGATTTTGGTTTACAACAAATCGTGGCCCAAATTTTATGAGCAATACTGTTTGTCTGATGACAGTTACGTAAACTGTATGGACCAGAACTGTACAGTTTAATGCACAGGGCCCTCATTTATGAGCTTCCATCACAGTTTATAGGGGAATTTGGGTGTTACTATCATACTGATGGTGTCAAAAAATTTCTTTGCGACTCTCGTTATAGGCACAACCAAAGTTGCCTTCATAAATGGCACATAACAACATGGGTACAATGAATGTCAAAAAGCTGAAAGACATAGATCAACTAACGCAGTATATTCCCGAAGGGCACGAAGCCTTTTATCTGGAACTGGCTCAGTCGCCTCTGTGGACATTCCTGGACATGATTCATAGAAAAATCTGTCTTTTACAACAAGCTTTGCATAGATTTTTGTCAATGTTCTTTTTAAAAAATAAACAATTGGCGTGAAACTATCCTAGAAGTAATATTGTATGTTAAGTTGATATAATAAACTAATGTTTTGTAACATAAACAAACTATGGTATTAAAATGTTAGTATAAAATGTTCAACCTCCGAAACCACATAAGTTAATAAATTTTTTAAAAAATGGTACATGCAACGTTGTACATTTACAGTTCATTATTTCATTGTTAAAATTTACCTAACAGATACAGCTGATTTTTAAATGAATGCACGCATCCTACATTTCATCATATAGCTAGTATACAGTTTCTTCTTCTTTCGAAAAATTTGCATTTTTGGACGAATGTTGTTTTCGCAATTGCTGATTCATACTTACTTTTCGTTTCGGCAGCTTAGAACACCGCACCGCCGTAAGCTAAAATTTAAGTATCTCAAATAATTTTTCACTATTAGAGAGGTTGTTGTTTTATTCCCGAGTGATTAGATTTTGGTTACTGACACACAAATAGTAACGCTTTATTTTTTCTTTTACTTCCGAGTGGAACCAACAGTACACGTGAAGTGACGTGTGTATTGGTGATTTCTGACCCTTGAAAGAAAGACTGCTAGCGAATCGCTAAAAGTTGCGTTAAATGGGTAATAATCTTAAAGTTCAGAGAGATAATAAGTGAAATAGCCTTCAATTTTTTTTCTTTTTTTACTGTGTAATGAGAGTAGCTACTGTCTTATAAAACTACGTTACTGTATTTTGCTTAAAATGTACACCTAGGACAGGGTTTAATAAAAGCATAAATAACCTATATCCTGAATCGTGATATATACAGACGGTCCATTGCGCGAATGGTCTGCTGCTTTGTCTTCAGCTAGGGCTAATCCCTGTTTCTTGATATTCTGAGCTGTGTATCTTGCTGATTGTGACAGGCTACTGAGAAACAGTTCACCTGGGGCTAAAAGAATAGCTGGAGGTAACCCATTTGTGCTCTACCAAATAAACAGGTTTTAAGTGACTGTTGGAAGCAAATACTCGCTAGTCATATGGCCTTTGCTGTTCGGGAAGCGTTTACCTTAGTGGCAGTCCATATGGACAGGAGTGTGGTTGTCCCTTTTGTCTACGGTATTGCAGATGCAGCGAAACTTAGCAGCCACCCAAAAAGCTGTTTCTTTCAAGAAACAGCGTACAAACTAATCGTTCAGTACTTTTAGTGCCAGAATAGTATAGTTGCCTGTTATGAAGGCATACCATAGCAGTAAGGAATGATACAGATGTCTGTCGACAATGTGGTCCCCGATGTACTGTTGATTGTACATAGTAAAGCTGGTACGTTCCGAGTGTGTTAGATGACAGAAAAAACAAGTTTCCTGAAAATGATACAGAACATACATGAAGGAGGGAGTGGATCTATTCAGAGTGGAACGTTCCATATAATTAAATACAAGAAAAGAATATTGGTTTGATTAGTTATAGTACTTCAAATCACTTTAGGATAAATGAGACATAGTTATAGTACTTCAAATAACTTTGTGACAAATGAGACATAGTCGAGTGCAGATACGGCGTGACGAGGATGCAGCCTGATTGTACTTCATGCTGTGCCTCTGCTGTCTTCACTGCGCCTACTAACGGCGAGCTATTTGTAGCCTCCTCGAAAGGTTCCGGAGAATGGAGAACAAATAACGTTAAGTAATAAAACAAGAGTTATTTGTTTATCTGATTAGAGGAATGTTTTTGGGATTGTTGTCAGACAGCTATTCCTTTTCAATTGCGAATAGAGTTTAGTACTGTAGGGAGTTATTTTGTACCGAGTGGTATCCCAAGCGGACTGTGAGCTGTTTAGGTGTGGTTACGAGAATTTAACGCTCATGAAGTAAAGTTCGGATATTTAAACAAAATACTAGAGTCTTTTTTAAAATGACAGAGCAGTATCCACTCCTCTTAGCAGAAATTCTAGAGGAGATTAAACAATTGCGTAAGAAGACAGAGGAAGATACTAAACAGTTCCGTGGGGAGACAAAACAGAGTATTGAAAATTTGTCACAAGGTCATCAATGTTTCAAGGAATGAGTTAGAGCAAAAGAGGTCTTAAGCAGTTTTAAATAATACGATAATCTTGAGTTTACAGATGTTAGAACAAAAATAGGAAATCTTGAGGAAAAATTAAATGTAGCAAAAGAGGAACACGAAACGTCCATTAGTCCCTCGCTTCAGGATGTGACTGACCAGATTAGTAGCATGCATGTTAAAGTTAATTCTGAGATGAATAAGTTAAATACTAGTGTATAAGACTAAATAACTAAGGCACACAGATAGGTAGTAAAGAATGTGAAAAATGCTAACCTTTTAGTATCTGAGGGCAGTTTCAACCAGAATAAAATCAGCAGTAAGCGAAAACATGATGGTGGTAATCGGAGTTGCGTGTCTTCCACTCCATGTAGTAGTACAGATAGTGTGCTGATAGTGGACCGAAGGAAATATGAGAAGGATCATTAGGATTTTCACACACCTTCAGTAAATGTAAGTCTAAGTGTAGTGAGTATGTTCGCGTAGTGGAACTAAAACTGGTAATGAGTGACAGTAGTAACCATTTTCCTACATTCGACCCTGTTGGTTGTGTGCATCACTTAATTTTTCTTAAAGCGTTTACAGGTGTTCTTCCAGAGTCATGGGGTAATAATAGAAGCGTGATGTTAAATTTAAATGTATTTTCAACTGTTCATCAATTTATTAAAGCTTTTAAAGCAAAGTATTCGTCACAGAGTATCCAACGCAAACTAAGACTAGAGTAGTTTAGCCCACAGAAATGCAACGAGAGCTGGAGAGACTACCGCAAATTTTATGAACTACCAGTCAATTGAAGTACACGAGTTTCATCTCGCCGAAGAACTTGTTACTCGACTACCAGATGGTGTTAGAGAATGACAGACAGAGTAGAGAGGGACTCATGTCCAACCCCTCTTGGAAATATTAGATCAGTTACATTATTTGAACTGATGTAAAGAGGAAACTGTACAGGGGGACTTAATTGGATGTCTGTAAAGTACATATTTAAGTCTGGTTGGTTTCATGGCCGGCCACTGCCAGGTTACACTCGCTGTGGATTGCGGAATTACGCGACTTTTCTGTTTAACAGACGAAATTATCAGTTTAAAGTTCTACCATTTGGATTGAATTGTGTGTATCAGAGTTCATTTAATTATTAGATATTTCCTTAGGAGATTACTTATTAAGTAAAGTATTTGTATATGTTGATGATGTATTAGTAGTATTTAGAACATGGAAGAAACACACAGAAATGTTATTTAAAAGTTGAAGACCTCAGGGAATTTTTGGGAAACATTGTAAGTCAGGAGTCAACATAACCTAACCCAAGGAAATTGTTGGCAATTAAACGTTGTCCTTTCCCTAGAAGTAGGTAACAGCTGAAGGCTTTTCTAGGTTTTACAGAAGGAATATTCCTCGTAATGTAATGAATTGTGTGCACCTTAATATGTTGTTATAAGTGACTACATCTTGGAGAGGGGATGATAGTTGTCAACAAGAGTCTGATGCTTTGGTACGAGAACTTAATAATCCTATATTGTTAGGGCATCCAGGTTTGACCAAAGAGTTTTGTGTGGCGAGTGAATTACACAGTTACTGAAAAGGATACTTTAGTAGTAGCAAAGGCTATAAAAAAGTTTAGGTATATGTCCTATTGGAGAAAGATTGGATTTCATTCTGTCCAAAGACCATTGATATTTTTGAGGACAAGAAACCTTTTGCACAGTCGTTTGATGCGACGGTTTCTCTTTCATCAGGAGTATGATTTAGAAATACGATACGTTATAGGAAAGGACAATTGGGCGTCAGATACACTATCTCGCCTGTCTGGGAATGGAAAGCGAATGGAGTTGCGAACTGGGGAAGGAGTTCAGTTTCCAAAGTTGGTCATTTAGAATATGAGGCATTAAGTAAAAAATCTTAATAGAGAACAAGAGAAGGATAAGTATCTTACAAAAATCAAGGAGGGGTGAAAAGGAGGGAAACCAGTGAAGGGGAAGTGGATTTGCTTTAATGACGTTGTATTCGTTAGCAACTTACCACAACCTTTTAGAGGAATCTTCGCAGTACCAACTTAATTTGTAACAGAGTATATGGGTATTATGGTACAAAAAAGTGAATTGCACACTTACATAACTATTATTTTGCATGCAAAGGGTAAGAGTAGGATAGCTAGGATGGAGTAGAGAACTTGTGAGGTGTGCGAATGAACGAAGATTAAGAATCAGAAAGATAGAGTGCAGCCTGTAGCAGTAGTACCCAAGGGTTTGTGTGAGATATTTCAGCAGTTGATACTCTAGGACTATTGTCAATAGAGGTTGTTGGAGAGATTTTTGATGTGCATGCATTGGAGGTTTAGTCCAAATTTGTGAAATTGTGTCAAGTGAAGTTGGCGACCAGTAATACGATTATGCATATCCTGGAGAGTCGTATTTCCCTATCGTAGGGACACCATAGCGACTCTTGTCAGACAATGAAGTGCAATTTGTGTCTTACGAATTTCAAGCGTTCTTGAAACAGAAGAAAGTAAAAGGTTTGTTAATAGCCAAACGTCACCCAAATCGAATCCTTGAGCGAGCATTATCTGCTTAATTGGGAGGCCTGGATATACTTGTTGTGCGAAGAGGCGTTTGACTTGGCCTAAATTTATTCGAGAATTTGAGAGGGTACTGAACGATAAACCTTCTGCTACTATTTGTAGGCGCCCCGGTGGTCCCGATCGCCTACGGTGGACTGGATGGCCCAGCAGTGACCTCTCCTGTTGTCAGGATGCTAGGAAATGGCTGTAGAAGCGTCAGAAACGCCAAAGAGACATTATTAATTCATAACACCTTTATTCCTGCCGAGTACTAAATGGCTTGGTGATGTCAACGACCTTCGGCGAGTCGCCCCTTACGTGTTCTTGCGACAGAGTTACGTGTTGTTACGGCAGACGTACACGAAGTTGTGAAATGCAATACAGCTGACGCTATACCTCTGTCTTGCACTCTACGAAAGTTTCCGTCTTACACAAACCCGCGTGCTAAGCAATTCTCTTTCGACTGTTGTGTGTACCCAAGCCATTGCCCCTGTGTTACGACACATTCCGATATATGTGCAATCCTCTTACTTCTTGGCTAACCTACTGCGTCTGGCTCTCGGCATAGGCAACGAAACTTTGACAATATTCCACGTTTCCAACTCTTTACTATTCTGCGACACTACATGTTGTAGTGGCGCCCAGAGAGATAACAGGAGGCAAGATACACGTGTATCGTCTTTTTGATAGGATTAAGTATCCACCTGTAATACCTAGCTTTAGATATAAAGTAATTAAGTGTGTAATTTAAAGAAGAGTGCTGAAAACAGACAAAGAAGATCTGGAAGAGAAGGGAAAGTAAACCCTTACAGGATAGGAGATTTAGTGCTGTGAAGAGGACATTATAAAAGCAAGAAATTAAATAATAATATGAAAAAGCGTTTCTACCATTTATTGTTAAAAGTATTCCTGACGCTACGGCAGTAGTGCTGAAAGAAGTTAATAATGATAAGGAAGTAGGGAAACGTAATGTTCACCATATTAAGAAGTACTTGGTGGCTAATGTTGCTACAAGTAGTGGTAAACATAATTTTGTGGGAAAGACGGTGTAGAGAAGGATTTGTACCTTGCGTTGTAAGAATGTACGTATGAATGTGGGTGGAGTAGAAAGGTTATCAACAGAACTGAATTTATATTGCTAAATGAAGTAGCGAAGAACAGAACTGTAACATCGGTAAGATTATATGTTGTGAAATGATTGCAACTAGTGGACTGGGTGTTTGGACTTGCCCTACTTCAGTTTTGGCAGGGCAGTTTTTGCTCGGGCGGCAGGGAATTTCTTGATGTCGGGAGCCGTAGTTGCTACGAATCGCCGCTCAACCACACTGCCGAGCAAATGCAAATTGTATGTTGTTGTACGAATGTAGTGCTGCTCCTATAGTCGAGTAAATGGATCTACTTCGGTTTAGATCGTAATAAGGGCAGCCTTCAAATTCGAGATCCCGAGGCGGAAATTAGAGCTCAAGGAAAGGCAGAAAGTCTATGCTCGGCGCATGTATAGCTACAGCTGTTTGAGGTATGTAAATTGAAGAAAAGTCTTTAAAACGGTACCAAAGAAAATAATTGTAGCGCCAGAGACAGACTTGCAAAAGCGTTTGGTAACTAGCCTCTGGTGCTGTGAATTAACACTTCGAGGTTAAGAACGACATTGGTGAAGGTTCTACGTATGTGATTGTTGATGAAATATTTCGGATGATAATATTGGTAAAAATTGCGGTTCTTGACCGATGTTAGCGTTTCGCGAAACGCAGTGTATGCTGGAGAGATAACGTAGTCCTTGGTTCCCAAGCTTAAACAACTGTATGAGGGCAGGTTGTCCGTTTATCCGTTCACTGGTTTACTGTTGAGAGAAACTGGTTGATTACCAATTCGTTGCTAAACTCAAGATTGTAGGCGGATTAGATGACTGGTCTGGTGGGGACACAAAAGGTGATCCACGGTTGTTTTATGGATGGAATTGTTGGAAGTTTCTTATGTGGAAGCCATCGAAATGCTGCACGGAATTAATTGAAGGTTTTTTTTCTTGGGGGGGGGGGGGGTGTCAGCCCTGTTCAGTTTTAGAAGACGAAAGAACAGTGATTGATGATACCTCCACTAAGAGGTGTTTTATTTTTTTAAATGGGATTCTGTATGGAGAAGTAAGAGAACACTCGTCACAATCCTTCGTCTAGCAACACGCTGTTTCCTCGCTTTAGATTAGTAAAGCAATGGATATTTATTGAAAATAAAACAAACCCGTGTTCTAAACCAGAAATTTGGATCCCTACTTACTCACACTTTAACCCTAAAATGACCCCATTAAAGACTGGAACGTCACAATATGGCAATGTAGTATTATTGTGAAATGTTAGTATGTAGCTAAGGAAGAAAGAGTTATTACAACATATAGCTAAGATTCTTTCTATAACAACACGAAACAGAGTTTTTTAATTTTTTTCGAAATCTGGCTAATAACCTTCACCCGCGACTAATGATATCCATGAACGTCAGCAACGTGATAGCTATTTGGTACTGTCGTTCGGAATAGAGTTCTAGATGATTATTTTATCGTAGAATCACGACGACAGAAACACTAACTATCAATAATGAAAGTAGATGCCTTAGATTTCATAAATAATCTGAAGTAATAACCAAAAGAAAGTAATATTAATATTTTTTAAAGAAAGGAACAACAGGAAAGATACATTTTTAGTTATCTTAGATGTGTGAGGAGAAAGACCGTAGCAGTAATCATTGAGGTTGTCGCTGGTATTGTTAACACTGTGTTGGATGCAACGTACATATCTGCTCTAAGATGGCGTATATGTTTCATTCAAAGAAATAAATTGAAGTTAAACACAGAAAAAAATTTAAGATATTCTTGTGAGAGGAGGGATAACGTACAACTTCAAGATAATCATTTCTACTAACGACTCATAAGGCAGCAAAAGCAGTCGTTCCATTTAATTATTAATGAAAATCGAGCTGTAGCAAACACTACTGTGGTGTGTCCACGAAAACTCTGATTATCTATCGAAATAAACTACGTGAATAATTAAGCGGAAATTTACGTTAACACATTGGTGGATGAAAATATATTTATTTTTCTGTAATATACGACACCCACTGGATAGGGAGATGCTATTGCCCTTTTATGAGCATATAAAACAAATGTACTTTCTGTTTCACCGCCTGAGGACACTGCAGCGCTATCAGCATAAATCCCAAGTATCTACAATAATTTGTAACTATTAAAAGTGGCTGTTGAAGTATCCTGGGGTGATTAGATTCTGGTATTAACTGAGAAATAGTAATACTCTATATTTTTTTTTTTACTTCCGAGTGGAAAGAACAGCAAACTTGGAGTGAAGTGCGTGTTGGAATGGTTCATAAAAGATAGACGGCTGTTGAGTGGTTAAATTTATACTAGTAAATTTGTAATAATCAATACGTTCAGAGAGATGATAAATAAACTACTTATCGATTTTTTCTGCGAATAAACAGCAGCTGCTGGATCATAGGACTACACAGTTGTATTCTGTAAAACGTACTCTTGGGAGAGAGCTTAGTAAAAGCATAAATATCCTACATCCTGAATCATAATATATATAGATAGTCCACTGCAGGAATATTCTGTCACTGTGTCTTGAGCTCGTACTCATTCCTGTTTCGTGGTATTCCGCGCTGTGTGTGCTGTTGAGTGTGATGGACTACTGCGAAACAATTATCTGGAGCTAAAACAATAGCTACGGTAATACGCTCGTCCTCTACTAAATAAAAAAGCTTTGAGTGATTGTTAGGAATAAACACTCTACGAGTGTTACGAGTACATACTCTATAATCACACGGCCAGTGGTGTTCCGAAACGCATTTACCTTAGTGGCCAGTCCATCTGGACCAAAAGGGTAGCTGTCTCCTTTGCCTATTGTCTGACAGACTCACCGAGACATAATAGCCATCTAACAGGGTACTTCTTTTCCGAAGCAGTTTCCAAAACGATCCGTCAATAATGGCAGTGAGAGGATAGTAATGTTGCACACTATCACATCAAATCACCCTGGCAAGGCACAAAACGAAGGGTTGGTTTCATCGACGCCTTTATGACACACCCTGAGACCATTTTGTGTCTTTTCTCGGCGTAGGGACGTCTGAAATATTTTCCCGGCCACCCATTAGGAAACCGCGTGATTGCAGCCCTGGGAGTCGCGGTTCTGACGTCTATCGCAGACTCATCAATAGACGGGGTGAAATTTGGGTAAGAGGGGGTGTGTCACCCTCCCCATCGTGTGCCGCGTCCACGGTGGCACGGTTCAGAACTATGTTGACTCTTTGGTGCGAACGTGACGTCATTAAAACAACTGACAGCTCACTGGTACGTCTGAGCTGTGGCCTTCTTTCAGCGTGTGTCAAAATTTAGCTGTTTCAAAATGGTTCAAATATCTCTAAGCACTATGGGATATAACACTTGAGGTCATCAGTGCCCTAGACTTAGAACTACTTAAACCTAACTAACCTAAGGAAATCACACACATCCATGCCCGAGGCAGGATTCGAAACTGCGACCGCAGCAGCAGCGCGGCTCCGGTCTGAAGCACCTATAACCGCTCGGCCACAGCGGCTGACTGATAAAATTCTATTGCGTTAAAGTTATATTAACCAACAACGGTTCAGCAATGAAGCTGGTATTAGTCGAATGTGCATTTAGCGAAAAGAACTCAAATCATTGTCTTAACCCTCGCAATACCAAGGTTAGATAGGGGCGAGGGTACTTTATGCCCACCATTTAGAAATATTGTTATTTAGTCATTTACACTAAATTTTAAAATTTTGAAAAAATGTTAACGGTTTTTAAAGAATTATTCTCCCAGATCCCATATTTTAATTTTTCAGTTAAAGTTAACACAAAAATTTAAACCTTAAGTGTAGAAGTTACTTCACTGATGAGTGCTGTACTCAGTATTTCCAGGTTCAGGACTTCACTTACACATCAAAATCTCTTTAACTAGCAAGTTGTCAGTAAAATTCAAATTTGCGTTTCTATAAATATTTTTTTTTTCCTTGGACGTAAAGTACTCCGACGTCCCGTTGGTATAACACATTACTCTCGGTGTGTTGCTGTTGGTAAGAGTATGCTAAGAGACATTCTCACGTTGCGGTCTCTACTTACACATCATTATGTCTTCAAAAACTATATTGTTGATATTGGACAAAAAGAAATAACGAACTTTATATTTTTTTCATTATGTTTTAGGATGGGCATTAAGTACGCCCCACGCCCCACCCTTGATAATGCGCGCTATGAAAATGTATCGGTATTAATAAAGCTAAGTTTCTCAGTAAATGAGTATTGTCATTTGGCCTGTAGCCAGTTGAAAGTGAGAGTTGTGATCATGCAATTTTTTTAGTTTTATTACCAAAGACATGTTTATACCTTTTTAGAAATGCAGAAGTACGTTCGTTGTGTTGATCAGGCAGAGAAAGCGCGAAAAGAGATTTATTTAATTTATTACAGCGTTATTCATAAATATTTTCAGAGTACCGAGATGTGATTACTAGTTTTCCTTATCAGTTTGTATGAGAGGAGCATAGCAAGTTCATTGATAAATCCTACCCTTCACCATAGGTTTATACATACAGGATAGAGGCAGAAATAGAAAAGATATTACAGCAGCTTGTCATTGAACCTAATGTTAGTTCTTACAATAATCAGTTGTTAGTTGTCCCAAAGAAAAGAATCAGAGTTCTATCGTCCACTGACATGAGATATGTTATTGGCAGATGGGGTTGCATCTGCCATGTCCAAAATATACGTCATCTTTACGTAATGTCTCCCGTCATCAATCTGATAAATTGCAGTTCGGATTTATTGTTGTTCGGCTACGTCCATTAGAGGTTAGAAAGATTTAAGAAAGAGTGTAACAACGTATCTTTGTTGTATCTTAGAAGCTGAAAAATACCTGGGACGGGCACATTGATCTAAAGCATTTAATTTAATCTCTGTCCACTGACAATGCGTCTTTAAGTTTGACAGTCGTCTTTGTCTCATGTGTGCAGCGTCATAGCACAGTTCGGCGTGTGATTTTCCGTGCACAGCGCTCGCGTGACACATCTATGCTTAGAAGTAACTGATTCAGTGTAATTATTCCAGACAAGCTTTTATGGTCTAAATTTTCTGTTTGAAGTGGTTATTGTTATACTGTGGCGACAGCGATCTTCCTAAAACTGACTGAAGTTGAACTGGTTTGGAACGCATCATAACAAATAAAAAATTGTGCAGGTTTCTTGTTTGGCCAAATTGTTGTAAACACTTTATGAACTTGAATACTTTAGTTACTACATGTCTTTGCGCACATACGGGTAAAAGTACTCTGTGGAGTTCGGGTGTCTAGGTGCAAACTGAATTCAGTGCTGTGAAACAGGTTTTTCTTGAGGCTCCTCTCCTAACATAACTTGATTTGAGTAAGGATTTTTCTCTCTCGTTGAACAATTGTACAACTGGCCTTACTGCAGAGCTGTTTGAAGAATTTGAAGTTGATGATTTTATGTGTCATCAAACTATTGCTCTCCGCAGCTCGTGGTCGTGCGGTAGCGTTCTCGCTTCCCGCGCCCGTGTTCCCGGGTTCGATTCCCGGCGGGGTCAGGGATTTTCTCTGCCTCGTGATGACTGGGTGTTGTGTGCTGTCCTTAGGTTAGTTAGGTTTAAGTAGTTCTAAGTTCTGGGGGACTGATGACCATAGATGTTAAGTCCCATTAATCAATTATTGAACGGGAAGATTGTGTCACAAGGGAATTTGTCAGTTTCGTTGTTGTCTGGTCGATGAAGCGGCCAAGTATCCATACACAACAGAGCGTTATAATTTTTGATGAGTTAAATCAGGTGGGTCCTACAACTGATTTGATTTCACTGTTACTAAAATTCTTGTAAAAAGAAAATATTATTGCCAATGTTGTCTGGCGTTAGTCTCTAGGTTTGAATTATGAAAATTAGGGCAATCATAATGAGAATAGATTAGTTTTCTTTTATTTGTAGAAATTTTGTTTTGAAATTTTTTTTCATGGCCACTTGCTAGTATAGTAAGGCATGGGACAAGGATCCTTGTTCTATGCCACACTGTGAATAAAAGTGCTCCATGTTTATAAATGTATGTTCATGACATCTCTAACATGTTTCAGTGTTTCCAGAACTTTATTAATATCTGGATATTTTGCAGATGACATTTATTGTCTATATAATTTGAATTACTATAGATAATTTTTATTTATGTCATATGGGTCGACCTCCTAACGCAAATCTTGAACCTGAATGAAATGAATGAACAGGGAACCACACCTGATGAATGGCAGAGTGACAGATTTAGATTTATAACGCAATTTTGACTCTGATCTTAATAAAGAGATTCTTGAGTTTTGACCAGCTGCATGCACAGCTTCACTATTTGGCGGTCCAAAGGCGCCCCCTGTCACAGGCCTCATAAACCGACCGTCGGCCGCAAACTACTCTCTCCACACCTTGCAGCGGTCGTCTGCCTGTTAGAAAGCGACATGGCGCAGGGCTCTGCAAGCCGCCTCAAACCAGTGTGGGCTCGATTTAAGGGTCATAAAATGCTGTTTCCGCCTTCGGTGCGGTGAAATCGCTGCTCGGCTCATTGCCTTTTGTTAGCCAACAACATTATTGCCAATTTAAATTACCTTTATGTACAAACCGAAACCAGAAGTGAACTATTGTCAATAGCTTGTTTTAGTATGCATCTAACCGTGCAGCACAGTTACTACTAAATGACTAATGCCTTACTAACTAAACTGTGATGTTGGGAAGTACAACGAATTCAAGTCTAACTGACTTGCTACATTTCATCCTTTGTAATTCACAAATTCAGAATTCATAGCTAGGGCCATAATTTCTTCACGTTATCATTTCCGTAGTGTATAATAGTTAGAGCATGCATCTGAAAGGCTCGTCTGGCCTTTAATTAACTTTTTGCGTCAGGGTAGACATTTTTACACACAAGGAATTTTGTCTGCCACACTCCAAGCTTCGCGGCCTAAGCGAGTCCAGACGGCGCCCCATCCCTGACTGAGCACACTCGCCAGATCTAACTCTCCACCACGACTACCTGCCGTCCTTTCGCTCCCCGTTCAGAACGCCAGTTTCCAAGATATCACCTACCACAAATAATGCGAAATATTAATGGAAATGAAGTATGAAAACCAAACTAATATTCCACTTCTTGACCCATTTAGACACTCATTGTGGCATAAGTATACTGTATGATTCCAAAAGAGCAGCACAGAAGAAACACATAATTCGACTACAATTTATCTCGCACAACATATGAAACTGAAAGGAGGAAGTCTCATGTGGATCAGTGCCTCAGACTTTAAAATATGTCTTCTACAATAATAGCCGGCCGCGGTGGTCTAGCGGTTCTGACGCTGCAGTCCGGAACCGCGGGACTGCTACGGTCGCAGGTTCGAATCCTGCCTCGGGCATGGGTGTGTGTGATGTCCTTAGGTTAGTTAGGTTTAAGTAGTTCTAAGTTCTAGGGGACTTATGACCTAAGATGTTGAGTCCCATAGTGCTCAGAGCCATTTGAACCATTTTTTTCTACAATAATAAATCAGGAATATAACTCACGTTTACAGATAGATGAGCGGTCTTTGGACATTTAAGGAAACAGTTTACCATACGTTGCGTATGTCACAGCAGTCGTAGTCATAAAGTCTGCAAAAGGTATATCCCTGACCACGCTATTGCATCGGCAGCAGGCAACGTTGACATCTTTCACGACTCTGGGTTGTGTTATGTGTAGAGTCTTGTATCGCAAGGAAGCAAGGGAGGGGATTTTTTTATGGGTGTCTTTCTACAACACAAGGGCACAGATGGATTAACACGATTATTTACTTACATGAATTAGAACATTTACTTAATTGGAATAGAGTCTATGTTTGTTGCACAAGTTCTTCAGTAAAAGTCCCACTGGAGTCACTAATCTGGTCACTATGTATTGTCATAGCCTGTGGCAAACTAAACCCGCTCTCAGAGTAAACTGAAGACGCCAAACTGAATGACTGAGTGAGGGCGATCCTCCGGTCAGCAGCAGCGGCCTAAATACATGCTGCCGAGAGGGCATAGAGGGCGTTTGCCGCATGTTGCTTGTGGGTGTGTGTCTCTGGCCTCTCGTGTGGTAGACGCACTTGATTCAGCACCTACTAATCGATCTTCGCACTTCATCTTACGCCAGCACATTCCTTTCCCCAAAATGCTGCACCGTTGTCCTGGTGAATGTGATGGCCACGACAGCAGTCAAACATTTACCCAGAAAGGCCCGTAGAGGACCTCCAACATGCGGTCGTGGATTGTCCTGCTGAAATGTAGGATTTCGCCGGGATCGAATGAAGGGTACAGCCACGGGTCGTAATACATCTGAAATGTAACGTGCACTGTTCAAACTGCCGTCAATGCGAACAAGATGTGATCGAGACGTGTAAACAACGGCACCAAATACCATCACCAGTATGCCGATGACGAATACACGCTTTCAATATGCGTTCACCGCGATGTCGCCAAACACAGATGCGACCATCATGATGCTGTAAACAGAACCTCGATTCATCCAAAAAAAAAAAATGACGTTTTGCCATTCGTGCACCCAGGTTTGTCGTTGAGTAACACCATCGCAGGCGCTCCTGTGTGTGATGCAGCGTCAAGGGTAACCGCAGCCACGGTCTCCGAGCTGATAGTCCATGCTGCTGCAAACGTCGTCGAATTGTTCGTGCAGATGGTTGTTGTCTTGCAAACGTCCTCATCTGTTGACTCAGGGATCGAGACGTGGCTGCACGATCAGTTACAGCCATGCGGATAAGATGCCTGTCATCTCGACTGCTTGTGCTATGAGGCCGGGGACGCATTTCTCCTCCTTACACGAGGCATCACAACAACGTTCCACCAGGTAACGCCGGTCAACTGCTGATTGTGTATGAGAAATCGGTTGGAAACTTTCCTCATATGAGCACGTTGTAGGCGTCGCTACCGGCGCCAACCTTGTGTGAATGCTCTGAAAAGCTAATCATTTGCATAGCACAGCATCTTCTTCCTGTCCGTTAAATTTTGCGTCTGTAGCACGTCATCTTCCTGGTGTAGCAATTTTAGTGGCCAGTAGTGTACAAATTGTAATACAAGAGAAGTAATACAGTTCCCAAGCCGCTGCTATACAAGTGCCTATTCTTGATGCCGCTGTGGAAGTCATAGAATGTTAGACCTCAACTGAGCCGCGGCCAGCCGGCTCAGCGCTTATGTCCTCTTCATGTCAAGGGCTCTGCCGACGGGTTGTCGTCCTGGTGAGGGGTCGGTCCACTTGCAGTTGGCTGACGTCCTCTTCACAGCCCTCTCTGCTCTAACGTTTCCACCTGGCGTGCCGGTGCTTGACTTTATGCTGGAGCAATTTCCATATTTGTTACGGGACAACTTTTTCGGAAACAGACACATAACTAATGCAGATTCATAGTAAAAGTCCCATTTGATCGGAAAATTTAATTGATACCAAGGTCCTCAATAAAGAGCGCTTATATTTACTGTCGGTAACTAACTAAAGCAACCATACTCTTCGTTTACTATTAATTCGAATTTGCATTCTGGGTCCCTGGCAGAAGTGAGAAAATTTTGAAAGTGGGAACGTTCACAAATCCCCAGAGGCAGTAGGGTCGACTGCCTCAGAGCCGGTTCGCAGATGGACCGTCGAGGGAGTGCCATCTCTTTGTGGTGCCGCCCTAGGGTGATGGGGTTTCGGGGTCCACTTAGTAGGCCATGTTTCAACTACATGCAAGAGGCAGCTACATGGATAGCGAGGGGTGTCTGAAATGGACTGGGTCACTTTAGGTTAGACGTTCTCGAAAGACTGTAGGACGAACACAGGAAGACGGTAGACATAGCAACGCCGACCGCTGTGACCGAGCAGTTCTAGGCGCTTCGGTCCGGAACTGTACGATTACTAGGGTCGCAGGTTCGAATCCTGCCTCGGGTATGGACGAGTGTGATGTCCTTAGGTTAGTTAGGTTTAAGTAGTTCTAAGTCTAGGGGACTGATGACGTCAGATGTTAACTCCCATAGTTCTCAGAGCAATTTGAACCATCTGACATGGCAACAATCAACACAGCAATTGTAAGCTGTCAAAGCTACATTGGGGAAGAACTGTCATAGCTGAGTTGGGGAAGAACAAGACCTCCAAGAACAAATAGAAAGCGATGAAGTTCAAATAGAATGTAGACTACCGAAAGTTGGCTAAATTCGGAGATAAGTTCAACTGAAATTTTAATAAAGGGCCTAACCGTGTTTAGAAAGCTTAGATTAAATTCATATTGAGGCGACGCCTTTTGCGCTTTTAGCAGTAGTTTATCCCGTAGCAAAGTTGAAGTAGATAGTGCCTGTGAGTTAGTATGGGTAGAGGTTACACGTAACAGCAGGAATAAATTAATAACTGGTTCCTTTTATCACTCTCGACTAGTATGATACACTTAGTGTAGAGTTCAAAGATAACTTCAGTCTCATCACAAATAGGCACCCCGTCCATATGACAGAATTTGTTGGTGAATTGGATGTGCTCACGATTTGTTGGCGAAAATACGTATTCACTGCCTGTGGTAGGTATCAAACATCGTCAGAAATTTATTTTGCGCAGTTGGTTCAGGAGAGCAGTAGAAGTGGAAATGAAATTACAATGAAATTCAGTCCATTAGCTGCTTACAGGGGTTGATAAATGTCAACGGGGACGGCTGAGAATGTGTGCCCCGACCGGCATTCGAACCCGGGATCTCCTACTTACACGGCAGACGCTGTATCCGACTGAGGCATCAAGGACACAGAGGATAGTGCGACTGCAGGGACTTATATCTGACACGCTCCCAGTGAGACCCACATTTCCAACTTACTGTCCACACACTAAATTTGTAGTGCCCTTGCTTACTATACACGTTACTCGCGGCAGTCAGTCTACCGATTCCCGTGAGAGTTTGAGCAATGTGAGTGCATCTGTGCTGAAGAAAATCACTGGCCGGTAAGCCCTATCTATATGACATGCCCGAGAGAACAGATACTAGAAAGAACATATACCATCTTCATATAGAAGTGTACAAGGTGTACCGGTATGGAATTAGCGTTTTTTTTTGTGAAAATGAAACACTATGTTTGAATTGAAAAGTAAAAAAAAATATTCAAAGTACTGACTATTGCTTCCTATAGATTTTGATCACATTTCTGGCAATTTGTGGACACCACGCCAGTATAAATGTTCGTCTTTTGAAGCAAACTAATCAGACACCCAATTTTCGGCTTTTTCGTAGGAATCGAAATGTTCCTCAGCCAATGCGTGTCCCATTGATGAGAACAAATGGTATACGGAAGAGCCAAGTCTGGTGAATACGGCGGGTGGGGTAGCAGCTCCCAGCCAAGTGTTTTGATTGTATCCTGAACCAGTTTTGCTTTGTGTGCAGGTTCATTGTCGTGTAAACAATTTTTTTCCATGTTTTCTGGCCCATTCTCGTCTTTTTTCGATCAATGCATAGTTCAAATTGATCATTTGTTGTCTGCAGCGATTAGTATTCACAGTTTCACCGGGTTTGAGAAGCTCATGATACAACACACCTTTCTGATCCCACCAAACACAGAGCATTGTCTTCTTGCCGAATCGATCTGGTTTTGCAGTCGATGTTGATGGTTTCCCGGATTAACCCACGATTTTTCCCGTTTAGGATTTTTAAAATAAATCCATTTTTCATCACTAGTAACAATTCGATGCAAAACTAATTTTCCTTCACGTCTTTGATGCAAAATTTGACAAATGGTTTTTCGGTTTTCCATCTGTCTTTCATTCAATTCATGTGGCACCCATGATCTTTCCCTTAGCTTTCAAACGGTCAGAAATTGTTTGTTGTGCAACATTTAGCATTGCTGCCATTTGCTTCTGACTCAAAGTCAGCAATTCGGCGTCTTCGAACATTTTTGGTGGTCTTCCACGTTCTTCATTTCTTACATCGAAATCATTATTTCTGAACCGTTGAAACCATCTTTTGCATGTTGGTTCTGATAGAGCATCATTACCATATACCTCGACAAGCATTCGATCCGACTCTGCAGCACTTTTTTTCAAATGGAAACAAAAAATTTGTGCTCATCACTTTCTGGTACAAAATCCGACATTGTTAACACGATGAAAACATATCTACATACATACTCCGCAATCCACCATACGGTGCGTGGCGGACGGTACCTCGTACTATAACTAGCATCTTCTCTCCCTGTTCCACTTCCAAACAGAAAGAGGGAAAAATGACTGCCTATGTGCCCTAATCTCTCTTATCTTATCTTTGTGGTGTTTCCGCGAAATATAAGCTGGCAGCAGTAAAATTGTACTGCGGTCAGCCTCAAATGCTGGTTCTCTAAATTTCCTCAGTAGCGTTTCACGAAAAGAACGCCTCCTTTCCTCCAGAGACTCCCACCCGAGTTCCTCAAGCATTTCCGTAACACTCGCGTGATGATCAAACCTAGCAGTAACAAATCACATAAAGGTGATTAAATCTGCAAGTATTTTATAAGCACCAAATGTAATAATTTGAATATAATTAGATCTTTATGTAACTTGAGGAAAGGATAGAGCAATAATGTGAATATGTTGAATCTCAGTATAACATGATGTGAAAGTTAAGTAATGACTGAATATGTTGAGAGTAGTTATTAGAATGTTATAAGGAAGGATTGTGTATTTGTATGTATTTGTGCCTCTGTAACTTCACTGTAAACTTATTTTGAGGCCGCAAAATTACACGAGGGTTTTAGCTCTAAAAAGAAAAATGCAAATATAAAACGGTACGTTTAAATGTATGGGCGTTGAACCTTGGGCAAGCATGAGACACACATGCAACTAAACCGGGTCAACAGGCCGTGTCTCTAGTTTGTAGCTGCAGTTACTGTACATGACTTGGAGTCGCTACCAGAAGAGAGATCCATGAGCCAGAAGATTAAGCTGACTACAATACGCTAGAGAGGAAAGGGTCACTGTCTGCCAGCCTCACAAAGCCACCGGGAGATCTCTGATCTGCTGTTGTCGCCACAGGGAGTCTTGCCGCTTTGCCACCACGCAAATCAGCTAATGGCGACGACGTCATTCACAGATGTACTGTCTACAAAGTCAGAAAACACTTAAAGTAGCCTGTTGACTATTTACTGAATGTTTCACAGACCATGGGAGACTATATTTCTTGTTACAAGGAAAATACAAATCTAATGTCACACGAATGAACTCAAACTGTTACTGTGCAAGAACAGATTTCTAACCACTTCCCTTGCATAAACACTGTCTGTAGCCCATAATATCAAATCCTGTTGGACAGCAACCCTTCACTATTAAAAGACACTACTTAATTCAACGTCAAAAGACACTACTCAAATCATTCAATACCTGCAACTTAAAATTTCAGTGCACTCAGGTGTGTTCTGGTCAAAGACTTGAATTTATCTAACCATACGTAGGTCACCTACGCTTTGAATAAAAGAGTTTTGATTAGTATATGTGTACATGCAACCGAGTCAGGAAAATCACTATGCTGTGGATTCTCATGAATTGCAAACTGGTTGCTTTATGTCGAACTGAGTTCCATCTGCTACTTTAAAATGAATAGACTTCCAATGGGAAATGATAAACCTGACTGTGTCCTCTTATATACAGACAGTGATACTCTGCTTCTCATGTGACGCATTAATTGTCCCTCGAACTGAAATAAATTTTTCTATGGTGTGATGATTTTCAGGAATGGTTCAAATGGCTCCAAGCACTATGGGAATCAACTGCTGAGGTCATTAGTCCCCTAGAACTTACAACTAGTTAAACCTAACTAACCTAAGGACGTCACAAACATCCATGCACGAGGCAGGATTCGAACCTGCGACCGTAGCGGTCTTGCGGTTCCAGACTGCAGCGCCTTTAACCGCACGGCCACTTAGGCGGCGATTTTCAGGAATGGTAATTTTTGTACTGATTTGTTAATTGTATTGTAATTTTAATTGGACAGTTGGGTTTCCTGGGGAACTGAATTCTGAATGCACTAACAAGCAAAACTTGAAAAAAAATGTATATTACATCTTTAGACCCATACCCAATAACAATCGAATTTGTCATGTAGAACGATGGTTTAACCTTGAGTGTGAATGAACAATAGTTTTCGTGAATTACTACTCGATACTGTGTACAAATACATTGTACGTCCACTTAATTTTGTGATGTGTTTTATGAAGATTTGTTTTTGCAGTTTTATGCACTCTGTAATCCCAGTTTCATCTCGTGATGTGTATATTTTTCTTATATCTTATTGTGAAGTATTAAAGTGTGTCACGCTATTGGATGTTATAAGTTTTGTGAGAGTCGGAATGGAGTAAATATGAAATTGTCTGAAGAGTAAATGGAAATTAATTGAATGAGTGCATGCTACAAATGATCAGTATGTATGAGTAGAGAATATGATTTAATGTAAGATAAGTGAGAATTTAATGTAAGATAAGTGAGAATTAGCTGTAAAGGAAATTTTCAAGATACATAAATGAGTATAATGTGGGACAATAATGCAAAGTATGGATTCAGTACACCAGCAAAATTGATGGGTGCATATAGTCAACAGATTCAACTGTGCACATAATTCCAGTGTCACACAGCACCAAAATGTCTTTGATGCACTGGTGCTTTAACAAGTTTTGGGCACAACTGCATTGGCATAAATTTAAAAACGGAAGGAAAGGGTGATGTTATGGTACCTTTCTTCCAGAACACTAACATAACGTATGCTGATTCATAATACAACTCCCATTTGATTATAATATTTAAGTTACACAATAAGCAGCAGTTCTAATGTTTGTCAGATATTAAGTGATATAACCTTACTATTCTTTTAGCCCTAGTTCTAATTTGAATTTTGCTTACTCTTGTGCAATATAAGTTCTAGCGCCTATGTGTGTCTTGTAAAGATGCATGCATTTCATGTTGTGCTGACAGGATGTCAGAGTTGTGGATACGAGGAAGTATACTTCCTAAGTGGTTCAGTACTCTCGAAATATCGAAGCATATTTTACATCGTAAACTGGATAAAACTGCATGTGTTCTACTCTCAGACTTGCTGAGGCGTGTAAAATGCATAGTCATCTGTTTACTCTTGCCGCTGCTTTCCTACCCAACTTTCGAAATGTGACAGGAATTTAGATTTGGGAAGTAATTAATTAGTGCGTTAGTTCAGTCTTTGAAAATACGCAAGAGCTGCTTTAAGTAACGTTTGGGGAAAATATGGCAAAAAAATTCAGAGCATTTCTATACCTCTGAGCACCCTTGGAAGCACTATGAAATACTGCAAGTTACACATTTTACGTAAATTTTGGGTAAATAAGTAGCTATCTATTATATATAATTAATACTCTCACTGCACATTCTGGAATATAAGACCTGTATTTTTATATACTTTGCGCCATTACGATTTTAAAATTTGTGTGCTTGACAACTTCGTTTTCTTACTGAAACATTTCCTCCTACTGAGCAATTAATTCAGATACGATACGATACGATTTTAAAAGTTACCGTAAAATACGATTAGAGTAAGAAACAAATATTAAGAGCTTTAAGTCCTAAACCAGCGTGCGTAATGCCTAATTTTCAAGGTATACTAAATAAATTATACCGATCCTTACGTCAGTTGCTACGTTTAATCTCTGTCTCCGATCATTTATAGCGTGGTCAATATCCACAGTTCTCACGACCTGGTAGTTTTTTGTTTTTAATTTTTACTTTCTGGCTGGCCAACTCAGCCATAAGTTAAGTCTAATTGAGGAAACCTGTGTTTACCACCTGTCTGAGAATCCTGTAAACACTGTTATTTATAGAATGAGATATTCACTCAGCAGCGAAGTGTGCGCTGATATGAAACTTTCTGGCAGATTAAAAATGTGAACCAGACCGAGACTCGAACTCGGGATCTTTGCCTTTCACGGGAAAGTGCTCTACCATGTGAGCTATGCAAGCACGACTCACGACCCGTCCTCACAGCTTCAATTCTGCCAGTACCTCGTCCCCTACCTTCCACACTTCACTGCGAACCTTGCAGCACTTGGAAGAAAGGATATTGCGGGGACATGGCTTTCCCACAGCTTCAGGGATGTCTCCAAAATAAGATTTTCACTTTGCAGCGGACTGTGCGCTGATATGAAATTGAAGCTGTGAGGACAGCTCGTGAGTCATGCTTGGGTGGCTCAGATGATAGAGCACCTGCCCGCAAAAGACAAAAGTCCCGAGTTCGAGTCTCAGTGTGGCACACAGTGTTAATCTGCCAGGAAGTTTCACTGTACTCTATGTTTTAGTATTCCAGTTGTTTGTGTATACTTTGAGGTAGAGGCTGGGGACCAGCATAGCATTCGCCTAAACGAGCGTGGAGAACCGCCTAAAAACCACACTGAGGCTGGACAGTGAATCAAACCAACATCTGTAAGTCCAACGTATGGCATGCATTCGTGTCTGGTCCAGCTTCCTGCCTTGCGAACTACCTTGCCACACGTGGAAACTCTACGAGGACATCTGTAGCTCTGCTGATGTGGAGTCCACATTACACTCACGTTGATTTAGTGCAACTACACTGTTTCAATCCGGTATTTTTACTCAGTGTCTGCTGCTACAGTTCGCTATGATTTCTTTTAGGTCAATGGTACAAAAATATTAATTCAGTGTCTATCGCTGTTCTTCTTATGATGTAAACAACGCCAATAAACTACTTTAATTTTCTTTAGTGTTTCACTTAATGTGACATTTAAAACGTCAACAGCTCTGTGATGAAAAGATCGGCCACGGTGTTGTTATAACAGATCTGACACAGATTCAAGGAATCTAGATACTTAAGATGTTCGGCCTCTGTTGGTGCAAAGTGTTTGACATTTACGAGGAAGTAGTGGTTACATGGACTTTTTTTTATTTTATATCACAATGTATTCACTATTTCACGCCCTTTCTCCATCTTGCGTTATAGGACTGGTAACTCGACCACGACAATTACATTTCAAGATTTTTTCCTGTTTCCTCTTTTAAAAGATGGAACTCGCACTACTAAACTCATTATCTATGAACAAGTGCAGTTTATAAGAGGAAGTATACTAATATGTATTTGCTTACGTTATTTCATGCTATGCATTATAAATTACGCCCAACACAACAATTACTCTGCGGAATTCAGGATGAGGCTAGCAACAGATAATTTAACCGTTTATATCCTCCTTTCAAAACACTATCCATTCCGTTCAACTGCTCTTACAAGTCCTTTGCTGTCTCTGACTGAATTACAATGTCATCGGCGAACCTCAAAGTTTTTATTTCTTCTCCATGGATTTTAATACCTACTCCGAACTTTTCTTTTGTTTCCTTTATTGCTTGCTCAATATACAGATTGAATAACTCCTGTCTCAATCCCTTCACAACCACTGCTTCCCTTTCATACCCCTCGACTCTTATAACTGCCATCTGGTTTCTGTACAAATTGTAAATAGCATTTCGCTCCCTGTATTTTACCCCTGCCACCTTCAGAATTTGAAAGAGTGTATTCCAATCAAAAGTGTCAAAAGCTTTCTCTAAGTCTACAAATGCTAGAAACGTAGTTTTGCCTTTCCTTAATCTATTTCCTAAGATAAGTCGTAGGGTCAGTATTGCCTCAATTGTTCCAATATTTCTACGGAATCCAAACTGATCTTCCCCAACGTCGGCTTCTACCAGTTTTTCCATTTGTCTGTAATGAATTCGTGTTAGTATTTTGCAGCCGTTTCTTATTAAATTTATAGTGCGGTAATTTCCAAATCTGTCAAGAGCTGCTTTCTTTGGGGTTGGAATTATTATATTCTTCTTGAAGTCTGAGGGTATTTTGCCTGTCTCATACATTTTGCTCACCAGATGGTAGAGTTTTGTCAGGACTGGCTCTCCCAAGGCTGTCAGTAATTCGAATGGAATGTTGTCTACTCCGGGGGCCTTGTTTCGACTCAGGTCTTTCAGTGCTCTGTCAGACTCTTCACGCAGTATCGTATCTCCCATTTCATCTTCATTTACATCCTCTTCCATTTCCATAATATTGTCCTCAAGTACATCGCCCTTGCATAGACCCCTCTATATATTCCTTCCACCTTTCTGCCTTCCCGTCTTTGCTTAGAACTGGGTTTCCATCAAAGGTCTTGATATTCATGCAAGTGGTTCTCCTTTCTCCAAAGGTCTCTTTAATTTTCCTGTAGGCAG
This sequence comes from Schistocerca cancellata, assembly GCF_023864275.1. Classification (NCBI taxonomy): domain Eukaryota; kingdom Metazoa; phylum Arthropoda; class Insecta; order Orthoptera; family Acrididae; genus Schistocerca; species Schistocerca cancellata. The sequence continues at coordinate 62,169,602 of NC_064631.1, read as the reverse complement.
TATCTATCATGAGATAAGCCTCTACATGTTTACATTTGTCCTCTAGCTATCCATGCTTAGCCATTTTGCACTTCCTGTCGATATCATTTTTGAGACGTTTGTATTCCTTTTTGCCTGCTTAGTTTACTGCATTTTTATATTTTCTCCTTTCATTAATTAAATTCAATATTTCTTCTGTTACCCTAGGGTTTCTACTAGAACACGTCTTTGTACCTATTTGATCCTCTGCTGCCTTCACTGTTTCATCCCTCATAGCTACCCATTCTTCTTCTACTGTATTTCTTTCCCCCATTCCTGTCAATTGTTCCCTTATGCTCTCCCTGAAACTCTGTACAACCTCTGGTTCTTTCAGTTTATCCAGGTAACATCTCCTTAAATTCCCACCTTTTTGCAGTTTCTTCAGGTTTAATCTACAGTTCATAACCAAGAGATTGTGTTCAGAGTCCACTACTGCCCCTGGAAATGTCTTTCATTTTAAAACGTGGTTCCTAAATCTCTGTCTTACCATTATATAATCTATCTGATACCTTTTAGTATCTCCAGGATTCTTCCATGTATACAACCTTCTTTCATGATTCTTAAACAAAGTGTTAGCTATGATTAAGTTATGCTCTGCGCAAAATTCTACCAGGCGGCTTCCTCTTTCATTTCTTAGCCCCAAACCATATTCACCTACTATGTTTCCTTCTCTCCCTTTTCCTACTCTTGGATTCCAATCACCCATGACTATCAAATTTTCGTCTCCCTTCACTACCTGAATAATTTCTTTTATCTCATCATACATTTCATCAATTTCTTCGTCATCTGCAGAGCTAGTTGGCATATAAACTTGTACTGCTGTAGTAGGCGTGGGCTTCGTGTCTATCTTGACCACAATAATGCGTTCACTATGCTGTTTGTAGTAGCTTACATTACCCCTATTTGATTTTGTATTTATAACCCGGTATTCACCTGACCAAAAGTCTTGTTCCTCCTGCCACCGAGCTTCACTAATTCCCACTTTATCTAACTTTAACCTATTCATTTCCCTTTTTAAATTTTCTAACCTACCTGCCCAATTAATGGATCTGACATTCCACGCTCCGATCCGTAGAATGCCAGTTTTCTTTCTCCTGATAACGACGTCCTCCTGAGTAGTCCCCGCCCGGAGATCCGAATGGGGGACTATTTTACCTCCAGAATATTTTACCCAAGAGGACGCCATCATCATTTAGTCATACAGTAAAGCTGCATGCCCTCGGGAAAAATTTCGGCTGTAGTTTCTCCTTGCTTTCAGCTAATCGCAGTACCAGAACAGCAAGGCCATTTTGGATAGTGTTACAAGGCCAGATCAGTCTATTATCCAGACTGTTGCCCCTGCAACTACTGAAAAGGCTGCTGCCCCTCTTCAGGAACCACACGTTTGTCTGTCCTTTCAACAGATACCCCTCCATTATGGTTGCACCTACGGTACGGCTATCTGTATCGTTGAGGCACGCAAGCCACCCCACCAACGTCAAGGTACATGGTTTTAGGGAGGGGGGGGGCGGACTATGAAATTATCTGGTAGTTAAAACATAATTTTGAAACAAAACTGTGGTTTTTAGGCTTATTACGACTGTCATTAATTATTACTAATTTGTTTAATAATTTGAAACCACTCAGTCTGCAAGATCCGGGTAATCATAGAGGGTGGGATAATTGGTAGTTGGGGGCTGTGTTGGGAAAATACCAGAGCTCCAATTGCTGATAGAAAGCACTGATGCTCAAATCTTTAAAGGCACTGAAAGCTTGCTAAAGTCGGATATAAACTCTGCCGAAATTTTTCCGAAGAACCTAACGGTGTTCAGAAAGGATGGGCTAAACACGCTTGGCGGTGGCGTGTTTGTTGCTGTTAGAAGTAGTTTAACTTATCGTGAAACTGAAGCAGATACATCCTTGAGTTAGTATGAGCAGAGGTCATTATTAGCAACCGGAATAAAATAATAATAGTATCCTTTACCTACCTACCAATTTAGATGACACAGTTGCTAAAAGGTTCAAAGAAAACTTGAGTTTGATTTCAAACACGTACCCGACTTATGCGGTAACAGTTGGTGGTGACTTTAATATATCCTCGATATGTTGGCGAAATTCCGAAGATGTGCATAAAATATCATCCGAAATTGTGCCAAACGCATCCTCTGAAAATTATTTCGAGCAGTTAGTTCATGAGCCCACGCGAATAGTAAACGGTTGTGAAAACATACTTGACCTCTTAGCAACAAATAATTCTGAGTTAATAACGAGAATCAAATCCGATGCAGCGATTAGTGAACACAGGGTTGCCGTAGCGACATAGAGTTACTACACACAGCGTTCCGAAATGCCTTCACAAAAGAATTCGAATCGAGAACAGCTGCCAACATGAGTACCTACTACTACGACTACTAGGCCCAGTGGACTGCACGCATCTACAAGTTTCCTCATCAATTGTATTCTGTCCATTGCTGCTATCCACCATCCGTTCTCATCTATTGACACTTGGTTTAAATCTTCATGGAGTCCATCCCCCCAACGCTTCTTGGGTCTCCCTGGCGGTCTCTTTCCTGTAGGTGTGAAATCCAGGAGCTTCCGAGGCCATCTGTGATCTTCCATCCGGGCCACATGGCCAGCCCACTGCATTCGTTTGGCTTTGACAGTTCCTGCTATGTTGGGCTGCTGGTATAGTTCCTCAAGCTCTTGGTTGTATCTGATCCTCCATTCCCCTGTATCTGCACCCAGAACCTGACCGAAGGTCTTCCGAAGCACTTTTCTCTCAAATACAAGGAGCGGAATTCCTGTTTCCGATTACTCCATGTCTCACAGCCATATAGAACAACAGGGTGGATCAGGGTTTTGTACAGTCGAATCTTGAACTTTCTGGAGAGATATTTGGACCGAAGCAGTTGTGCTAGGCTGTGGTAAGATCGGTTTCCTGTTTGTAACGTAGAAGTAAATATCCTCGGAGTAGTGAAGCAACTTAAATCACTTGATAAAAGCAAGTCTTCTAGTCCAGACTCTATACCAATTAGATTCCTTTCCGAGTAAGCTGACGCATTAGCTCCATACTTAACAATCATATACAACCATTCGCTCGACGAAAGATCCGTACCCAAAGACTGGAAAGTTCAGGTCACACCAATATTCATGAAAGGTGGTAGGAGTAATCCACTAAATTACAGGCCTATATCGTTAACGTCGATATGCAGCAGGATTTTGGAACATATAGTGTGTTCAGACATTATGAATTACCTCGAAGAAAACTGTCAATTGACACACAGCCAACATGGGTTTAGAAAACATCGTTCCTTTGAAACACAATTAGCTCTTTATTCACATGAGGTGTTGAGTGCTAATGAGAAGGGATTTCAGATCGATTCCATATTTCTGGATTTCCGGAAGGCTTTTGACACTGTACCACACAAGCGGCTTGTAGCGAATTGCTTTCTTATGGAATATCGTTTGTTATGTGACTGGATTTGTGATTTCCTGCCAGAGAGGTCACAGTTCGTAGTAACTGACAGAAAGTCACCGAGTAAAACAGAAGTGATTTCTGGTGATCCCCAAGGTAGTGTCATAGGCCCTTTGCTGTTCCTTATCTATATAAACGTTTTGTGAGACAATCTGAGGAGCCGTCTTAGGTTGTTTGCAGATGACGGCTAATAAAATCAACGGAAGTTCAAAACAAATTGCAAAATGATTTAGAAAAGATATCTGAATTGTGCGAAAATTGGCAATTGACCGTATATAACTAAAAGTTTAAGGTCATCCACTTGAGTGTTAAAAGGGATTCGTTAAACTTCGTTTACACGATAAATCAGTCTAATCTAAAAGCCGTAAATTCAACTAAATACGTTGGTATGTCAGTTACGAAAAACTTAAATTGGAAGGAACACATAGAAAATGTTGTGGGGAAGGCTTACCAAAGACTACGTTTCATTGGAGGGACACCTGGAAAATGTAACAGATCTACTAAGGAGACTGCTTACACTACGCTCGTCCGTCCTATTTTAAAATACTGCTGCGCGGTGTGGGATCCTTACCCTATAGGACTGACGGAGTACATCGAAAAAGTTCAAAGAAGGGCAGCACGTTTTATATTATCGCTAAATATTGGAGAGAGTGTCACAGAACTGATACAGGATTTGACCTTGACATCATTAAAAGAAAGGCGTTTTCCGTTGCGGCGGAAACTTCTCACGATATTCCAATCACCATATTTCACCTTCGAATGCGAAAATATTTTGTTGACACCGACCTACATAGGGAGAAACGATCGCTACCAAAAAATAATGGAAGTCAGAGCTTGTACGGAAAGATATAGGAGTTCTTTCTTTCCGCGCGCCTTACAAGATTGGAATAATAGAGAATTGTGAAGGTGGTTCGATGAAACCTCTGGCATACACTTAAATGTGATTTTCATGTATCCATGTAGATGTAGATGTAGAATAATGATGTGAATGGGAAGTAAGATATTAAATGGTTATTATTATACCTATTGACGAAGTACACGTGAGCCTGAGAATTGTGATTGTACAGAAAAAAAGTAAATTATAATCTCAAAGATATTTTGTAGTGTACAACAAGGCAGGTTATGGAATTGGGAAAACAAGAAATACATTTCAAACATTCTGCTATTTAACCCTCTTTTAGAGAGGTGGACACTTTAACACCAATAGAAAGGAGGGCTGGGGGATGCATTACATTGTTGGAAGTGTGTGAGCAGTCGGATGTAAGGAGTTTATATAGTTGGAAACGGAAATGAGGGAATGAAAACAGACGGTCCAAAGTGCATGGTAAAATGGTTATCACAATAATAGCTTCGAAGTACACCATCACACTTGAGATTCATGTAAACCAATTCAGAGTTGCATTAATTAAACGCTAGTGACGCTTCAGCATTGCAGTCTACTCCACAATTAAAATTTCATGTATATAAGGGAGAATATGACACAGGAAAATTAATACAAGCTGACCTACTCTCTCTTTCTTTCCAAGCATTAATACCGACTTGCAGGGTCTGCTGTTTTGTTACATCTCCTCCATTTCTCCCTGTCGTTGACATCTTCTGGTCTTAAGTCAATAACGTGCATGTCTCCCCTGACGTTGTCAGTCCATCTCTTTGCCGGTCTTCCTCGTAGTCTTGTTCCTCCTGGGTTGATGTGGAGCGCTGTGTTTGCGACTGAGCTGTCTTGCTTCCTCATGACACAAGCTAACCTACAGCACCAGGAAAAAAATCACTTTTGTTTACGGAAAGTACTGAGACTAAAGAAGTTTGGAATAAATTTTAACATTGACACCGATCCAACGTTATGGTATCAAACAAAGAACAGGAAAAATATAAAGTATTAATTTCTTGTACACTTCATTCAATGCATTCTCCCGAAATGCAAAAATAGCTTACAAAGAACACATAATGCACAAGTACAGTTTATGAGAATACAACCCTTGTACCAGCACTTTGGACCAGGTAAGTATAGCTATGTCATGTACAAGGTGTGTAAGAAAAGTAATGAGAATGATTTTTTTTTTGTATCATAGCTACAATTTTTTCAAACAAGAATATTGTCGTCTCAAAAGTAGTTCCCTTCAGGAGGTGCACTCCAGTGGAGTCGTTTGCAGTATTGGTATCTGACTTGAAAGACTTCATTTGGTAGATCCTTTAACATGTCTGTCACACTCTTTTGAATGTTCTTCAGTGATCTAAAATGATGTCGTTTTCGGATATTTTCAGTTTCGAGAAAAAAATGTGGCAGAGACTCAAATCTGGTGAATAGAGGGGCTATGGATCAACAGAATTCCGTTTGAGGTCAAAACATTCGTGATAGATGTGACCACTTGAAGTGGAGTGTTGTCACAATGCAGTATGCACCTGCCTGTAATGTCCGGCCTCACTCGATTCACCCTTTTCCTGGCTTTTAACGGACATGTTTGTAAAACTCTTGCTTGACGGTTTTGTCATGAAGGAAGAATCTCACAGGAGTCCACACACGTTCGATGTTCTGGCCGGATTTTGAAGTTGAAGTCTCTCTCTGGGCACAGTTCTGCTTCAACGTGTTGTCGGCCTTCCTAAATCTATTTGCGACAGTGAAAAACTTGCGCTCTTGATAGAAATGTTTCCTAAGGACCGGTTTCTAGTGATCTAAGGTCACACGCGCTGATTCCCCAATTCAACATGGCATAACGTTGCTCTAAATTCCACTTTTCCATTTTCGTAACAGACAATAAAAATAAACACTACTCTATCAAAAATATTAAAAACTAACAGTTTTAGCACTGCTGCTATGGCAAACTGATATACCGTTTTTACCGGATATTACTGAAAAATGAAAAAGTACCATGCTGTAAGTCAGACCTAAGAAATACCGAAAAACACCTGTTCCCCAGAACAAAAATACCAATATTGGTTTTAATCGGTCGGTTTTTTCCATCCCTACTAAGGATTAGTAATGCTGGCGCTGTACCAAAACATACTTTAACTTTGAGAATTCATGACAGAAAGAGTCTTCTCTACCATAATGCAACGAACTTTTTCTCATGTTGGTGACTTTTAGCCATTAGCCAATTTGTACCACAACATATTAGTGTGCTACATAACTATTACCTGCTAAAATATTTCTGTTCTCACAGCACGAAAATCCTGATACTATCTGCCATTGCACTGTGTATCGATCAGCACAATCTTCCCAAGTAAATCCTTTGATAGCGCAGAGCGACTGTCCAAGCCTCCGCAACTGTATATTGTTCAGATCTAGCAAGCTGGTTAGCGACACACATTCATGTTACGGTCGAGTTTCCAAATAAATGACCAGCATCAGTCACAGCACCTCTGCTCCATGAAAATTAAAAACACCACAGAGTGTATATTCCACCAACCTTTTTTCCATGTGACTGACACAATGGGGAAATGAATCCCACGTCATCGATTAGCAAGGTGATGCCGCACCCAGTGTACCAATCTCCCCAGTCTTTATCATATTTGAGCAGACTGGAAGGTGACCCACAGCTGTCCATTGTACTGACGGAATCTACCCAATGCATCAAACCCACGCTGTGAGTGACAACCAGGGGGTGATGCAACAAACTGATCCACTTACCTCCCACCATATGTTGTGAATCAATGAATCCCCACAACACACATGTGAAAAACCTAACCTCAGTGCATGTGTGATGATCGTAATAATACTACCACAATACCAGATTCACGTTCAATGATTTGTGTTCATAAAATTTGTGTTCATATAATTCCTGCAGAATGTCAATGTTTTGTGTGTTAATTGTAATGCATTTTGTCCTATTTCTTTACTGTCACATGTCTTACCAATTAATTGTTGATCTGATAAGTTTACACATGATTGTTCTTAAGATTGCTATGCTCACACATAGATTCATTTTAAATTTGATTGGCGTTGCCACATTATATATAATATTCATACCATATTCTCACATGTAAAGTATTTAGTAAGTTGAAACATTGTGCTGCTGTGTGCAAAATGTCATTTAGGTTCAAAGCAACTGCTCACGCATTTGCAAACATAGTGTTGGACGGTTGATATTATATGTTTTTTTCAATGTCACTCAACTTGTTCTGTGCCTCACTGTGTATAAAAGACCTCCATTTTTATAAACATCTCTTGTGAATTTGTGTGTTCATGACATCTCTAACATGTTTCAGTATTTCCAGAACGTGATTAATATCAGTATGTTTTGCAGATGATATGTATTGTCCATATAATTTGCAGTACTATAGATATTTTTTTAAGTATGAGTCGACCTCCTATCACAAATCTTGAACCTGAATGAAGTGAATGAACAGGGAACCACAACTGATGAATGGCAGAGTCACAGGTTTAGATTTATAACGCACCTTTGACACTGATCTTAATAAAGAGATTGTTGAGCTTTGATCAGCTGCATGCGCAGCTTCACTATTTGGCGGTCCAAAGGCGCCCCCTCTCACAGGCCTTATAAACCGACTGTCGGCCGCAAACTACTCTCTCCACACCTTGCAGCGGCCGTCTGCCTGTTATAAAGCGACATGGCGCAGGGTTCTGCAAGCCGCCTCAGACCAGTGCGGGCTCGATTTAAGGGTCATAAAATGCTGTTTCCGCCTTCGGTGCGGTGAAATCGCTGCTCAGCTCATGGCCATTTGTCAGCAAACAACATCATGGGCAATTTAAATAGTCTTCATGCACAAACCGAAACCAGAAGTCAACTATTGTCAATAGCTTGTTTTAGTATGCACCTAAGCGTGCAGCACAATTAATACGAAATGACTAATGCCTTACTAACTAAACTGTGATCTTTGTAAGTACAACGAATTCAAGTCTAACTGACTTGCTATATTTCATCCTTTGTAATTCACAAATTCAGAATTCATAGGTAGGGCCATAAGTTCTTCACGTTATCATTTCCATAGTGTACAATAGTTACAGCATGCATCTATAAGGCTCGTCAGGCTCATAAGATTTGCAGCGCCTGTTCCCGTGTGTGGGCGGTGCTAAGCTTGGCCTTTTGTTGTTTAAATGTGAGCATGATGCTACTTCTCCTTTGGACTGGGGGTGAAATGGAGCACTTGTTAGAAGACGAATGCCGTTTCGTTCACAACAACGTTCAAAGTGAAGTGAACTGTGATCCGTTGTATAACACATGTGCTTCTGGGAAACCTTCTATGCAAAATATGGAGGACTACGCTTGAATGGTGCTACGTGATGTGGTAGGAGCCACAGGCACAACAAATGGGAACTTTCTACGAGAATTTACCACTATCAGACAATGAGCGTTCCGAAATGATGCTGCAAAGCCTATGTTCACTCACTGCCATGGGGATTGAGTTGCACGCAAAACTGCGAATGTCTGTCGTGAGGTGGATGGGCTTACCGCGAATGCCCGACACTGTGGCATCATCCTTTCTATGTGGCCGTCCATGCTCTTCCAAGTACACTCCATGGTGTACCATTCGCAACACATCCTTTTGCAACACTTTGGGTATGAGATCACGCGATTGTCCACTATTGGAGTGCACTAAGGTCATGCCTTGTTGTACTGAAAGGTTAGGCCGACGTGCAAAATATCGGTGCACAACTGAATTCTGGACACTGTACAATCAATGACGCCAAGACGAGCGAACGCAGTGTAACAAAATCTTCATATCTGGGTCTGCTTCCGTCGTGTGTGCTATTTTTGTGCAGTGTAAGGAAAAATATTCCAGCAGTTCATAGTCCTGGACATTGATTTGGCAACAAGATGCGGCAGATGCATCAAAACCAGAATCTGGGCCAACTGGAAGGCGAGAGGAGGGTTCTACACTGCCATGCTTTGCCGTGGGTCTGTATGCAATTTCATACTGATGCTTCAAAAGCAATAAAGCCCAACGTTGGAATTTTTGACCAGTGCGTGTAGGAACCGGTTTGGACGGATAAAACAAGGACTGCAAAGACTTCTGATCTGTCACTAGAAAGAACTTGCAATGGAATTTGGTCACGCCGTACGCAATAGCGAGAGCAACATTTTATATTTGAGAATAATTGCACTGAGCTTGAGGTAACAACTTTGAACCAAAAGCAATAGGTCTGTCTTGTGCACCAATTCTCTGCCAAAGCACAGCGCGATTCCGTAACAGGAAGCGTCTACTTGAAAAACTGCCGACTTTGCAGAGTGAGAATGCACTAAACATCTGTCACTGAGCAAGGCATTCTTGACTTTCTGAAATGTGTCGCGACAGTCTTTAGGCCACACAAAAGGTACATTTTCGCGACGCAAGCGGTGCAATGGAGCCGCGATCTGAGCAGCATTCGGTATGACCCGAATGTAGTATGTCATCTTGTCTAGTATTGACTGGAATTCTGATACATTGCGAGTTTCAGGGGCAGGTCACGGATTGCAAGCAAATCAGATTGGAGGGGGTGCACACCCTGACTGTTTATCACATGACCTCAGTATTGTAGTTCGGTATGAAGAAAGTCAAACTTGAGTCCAGCTTCTGAAAAAAATCGAGAGGGTACGCAAATTGGCAATGTGTTCCTCTAGAGTACGACTTGACACGATAATATCGTCAAGTAGATTGCACAAAATGACACATTTGTAGTCAGCTGTTCCAAGTAACGTCGAAAAATGGAGGGTGCGGAAGCACTGCTGAAGGCCAAATGCAAATACTTGAACATTCCTAAGAGTAGATTTAAGGCGCCAGCAAAACACACAAGGAATTCTCTTGCAGCTAGGCCCTGGTTTGTCGGTATGGAATGCGTTGACCACCTCATCACCAATGTTGTATCCTGCCTACTCGTCGAATATGATGTGCCTAGGAAACCTGTTTTCTCGGATCGCTAGACAACAATTCAAGCAAGTCATATTAATGAAATTTCTTACAAAAGGAAATGATTACAACACTTATGTTTGTGAGATACAGACGTGTCGCGAGCAAAGGGCGACGGACAAACAAGAAGTACCTTCAGTATATACAGTTCGTAATACAAGAGAAGTAATACAGTTCCTAAGTCATTGTTAAACAAGTACCTATTCTTAATGCCGCTGTGGAAGTCATAGAATTCCAGTCTTCAACTGGGCCGTGGCCAGCCGGCTCAGCGCTTACGTCCTCTTCATGTCGACGGCGCTGCCGTTGGGTTGCCGTCCTGGAGAGGGGTCGGTCCACCTGCAGTTGGCTGACGTCCTCTTCACAGCCCTCTCTGCTCTAACGTTTCCACCTGTCGTGCCGGCACTCGACTTTATGCTGGAGCGAATTCCATACTTGTTACGGGACCACATTTCCGGAAACAGTAACATAACTAATGAAGATTCATAATAAAAGTCCCATTTGAACGGAAAATTTAATTCATACCAAGGTATACAATAAAGAGCGATGCTATTTATTGTCGGTTACTCACTAAAGCAGCCTGGAACTGCGCGACCGCTACGGTCGCAGGTTCGAATCCTGCCTCGGGCATGGATGTGTGTGCTGTCCTTAGATTAGTTAGGTTTAAGTAGTTCTAAGTTCTAGGGGACTTATGACCTCAGATGTTAAGTCCGATAGTGCTCAGAGCCATTTGAACAATTTCACTAAAGCAACCATACCATTCTTTTACCATTAATTCGAATTTGCATTTTGGGTCCCTGGTAGAAGTGAGAAAATTTTGAAAGTGAGAACGTACACAAATCCCCAGTGGCAGTAGAGTCGACTGATTCAGAGCCAGTTCACACATGGACCGTCGAGGGAGAGCCATCTCTTTGTGGTGCCGCCCTAGGGTGGTGGGGTTTCGGGGTCCACTTAGTAGGCCATGTTTCAACTACATGCAGGAGGCAGCTACATTGATAGCGAGGGGTGTGTGAAATGGACTGGCTGACTTTAGGTTAGACGTTCTCGAACGACTGTAGGACGAACATAGGAAGAGGGTAGACATAGCAACGCCGGTCCATGTGGCCGAGCGGTTCTCGGCGCTTCAGTCCGGAACCGTGAGACTACTACGGTCGCAGGTTCGAATCCTGCCTCGGGTATGAATGTGTGTGATGTCCTTAGGTTAGTTAGCTTTAAGTAGTTCTAAGTCCAGGGGACTGATGACGTCAGTTGTTAAGTCCCATAGTGCTCAGAGCAATTTGAACCACCTGACATAGCAACAGTCAACACAGCAATTGTAAACTGTCAAAGCTACGTTGGGGAAGAACTGTCATAGCTGAGTTGGGGAAGAACAAGACCTCCACGAACAAATAGAAAGTATTGAAGTTCAAATAGTATGTAGACTACCGAAAGTTGGCTAAAGTCGGAGATAAGTTCAGCTGAAATTTTAATAAAGGGCCTAACTGCGTTTAGAAAGCGTAGATTAAATTCAGTTTTAGACGACGCCTTTTACGCTTTTAGCAGTAGTTTATCCTGTAGCAAAGTTGAAGTAGATAATGCCTGTGAGTTAGTATGGGTAGAGGTTACACGTAACAGCAAGAATAAATTTATAATTGGTTCCTTTTATCACTCTCGACTAGTATGAGACAGTTACTGAAGAGTTCAAAGATAACATCAGTCTCATCACAAATAGGCACCCCGTCCATACGACAGAAGTTGATAGTGACTTGGATGTGCCCGCGATTTGTTGGCGAATATACGTATTCACTGCCTGTGGTAGGTATAAAACATCGTCAGAAAGTTATTTTGTGCAATTGGTTCAGGAGAGCACTAGAAGTGGAAATGAAATTACAATGAAATCCAGTCCATTAGCTTCTTACAGGGGTTGATAAATGTCAACGGGGACAGTTGAGAATGTGTGCCCCGACGGGGACTCGAACCCGGGATATCCTGCTTACACGGAAGACTCTCTATCCGACTGAGCCACCAGGACACAGACGATAGTGCGACTGCAGGGACTTATCTCTGACACGCTCCACGTGAGACCCACACTTCCAACTTACTGTCCACACACTAGATGTGTACTGCCCCTCCTTAATATACACATAACTCGCGGCAGGAAATCTACCGATTCCCGTGAGAGTTTGAGCAATGTGAGTGCATCTGTGCTGAAGAAAATCAGTGGCCGGTAAGCCCTATCTATATGAAGATGGTATTTGTTCTTTCAGACATTCCCGAAACAACACATACCATCTTCATACAGAAGTTTAAATGGTTGTGAAAACATACTTGACCTCTTAGCAACAAATAATCGTGAGCAAATTGGGAGCACCGTGAGGTGCACTGGGATCTGTGATCACAAGATAGTTGCAACGAGTCTGATATCATCCAAATCCACTAAAAGCAAACGAAAATATATCTGTTAAAACAATCAGGCTTGAAGCCTTCCTAAAAGAAAGCCTCCATTCCTTACCAACCAACAATGTAAACTTAGATGATATACGGCTTAAATTCAAAGAAATAGTATCTGAGCCAACTGAGAGACCTACACAAAATAAATTAATATACGATTGACTATTTTTACTTAAGCTCCAAACTTAGCTCAGCCTTCAGTGCGTGATGTTTTAAACTGCACCGACAGTACGACTTTCTCGAAATCAGAAGATCCTAAGTGATTCTGATCGTATTTAAAGTACACCAGCAGCAACACGCAATAAATACCTTATTTTCAGTTTCCGTATTTTGTTGGCAGAAACCAGAAACTTCACTGGCTTCCTTAAAACGTTTATTAGTGATTCTGTCTGCAGTTGCAGTATTTATATTAGGCGACTAGTTCGAAATCTGAGTTTGGTGTGCAGTTTTATGTCTTTCTTCATGGACATTAAAGACATTTTATAGTAATCTGGTTGCTTCAAGCATCAGTCGGGAGATTTGTATTTTAACGCCAAAGAACAGTTTCGTTCACCTCTGATCACAGGTGTGACATACCATTCTGTCATAGGATCTGTTTGCAATTAAAATCTTGACAGTCATTGGGCACTTCATGATTACAATTAAATCATTATTATGATATTTCTCCCCCCCCCCCCCCCCATGAACCATGGACCTTGCCGTTGGTGGGGAAGCTTGCACGCTTCAGCGATACAGATGGCCGTACCGTAGGTACAACCACAACGGAGGGGTATCTGTTGAGAGGCCAGACAAACGTGTGGTTCCTGAAGAGGGGCAGCAGCCTTTTCAGTAGTTGCAAGGGCAACAGTCTGGATGATTGACTGATCTGGCCTCGTAACAATAACCAAAACGGCATTGCTGTGCTGGTACTGCGAAAGGCTGAAAGCAAGGGGAAACTACGGCCGTAATTTTTCCCGAGGGCATGCAGCTTTACTGTATGATTAAATGATGATGGCATCCTCTTGGGTAAAATATTCCGGAGGTAAAATAGTCCCCCATTCGGATCTCCGGGCGGGGACTACTCAAGAGGATGTCGTTATCAGGAGAAAGAAAACTGGCGTCCTACGGATCGGAGCGTGGAATGTCAGATCCCTTAATCGGGCAGGTAGATTAGAAAATTTAAAAAGGGAAATGGATAGGTTAAAGTTAGATATAGTGGGAATTAGTGAAGTTCGGTGGCAGGAGGAACAAGACTTCTGGTCAGGTGACTACAGGGTTATAAACACAAAGTCAAATAGGGGTAATGCAGGAGTAGGTTTAATAACGAATAGGAAAATAGGAATGCGGGTAAGCTACTACAAACAGCATAGTGAACGCATTATTGTGGCCAAGATAGACACGAAGCCCACGCCTACTACAGTAGTACAAGTTTATATGGCAACTAGCTCTGCAGATGACGAAGAAATTGAAGAAATGTATGATGATATAAAAGAAATTATCCAGATAGTGAAGGGAGACGAAAATTTAATAGTCATGGGTGACTGGAATTCGAGCGTAGGAAAAGGGAGAGAAGGAAACGTAGTAGGTGAATATGGATTGGGGCTAAGAAATGAAAGAGGAAGCCGCCTGGTAGAATTTTGCACAGAGCACAACTTAATCATAGCTAACACTTGGTTTAAGAATCATGATAGAAGGTTGTATACATGGAAGAACCCTGGAGATACTAAAAGGTATCAGATAGATTATATAATGGTAAGACAGAGATTTAGGAACCAGGTTTTAAATTGTAAGACATTTCCAGGGGCAGATGTGGACTCTGACCACAATCTATTGGCTATGACCTGTAGATTAAAACTGAAGAAACTGCAAAAAGGTGGGAATTTAAGGAGATGGGACCTGGATAAACTGAAAGAACCAGAGGTTGTACAGAGTTTTAGGGAGAGCATAAGGGAACAATTGACAGGAATGGAGGAAAGAAATACAGTAGAAGAAGAATGGGTAGCTTTGATAGATGAAGTAGTGAAGGAAGCAGAGGATCAAGTAGGTAAAAAGACCAGGGCTCTTAGAAATCCTTGGGTAACAGAAGAAATATTGAATTTACTTGATGAAAGGAGGAAATATAAAAATGCCGTTAATGAAGCAGGCAAAAAGGAATACAAACGTCTCAAAAATGAGATCGACAGGAAGTGCAAAATGGCTAAGCAGGGATGGCGAGAAGACAAATGTAAGGATGTAGAGGCTTATCTCACTAGGGGTAAGATAGATACTGCCTAGAGGACCTTTGGAGATAAGAGAACCACTTGTATGAACATCAAGAGCTCAGATGGAAACCCAGTTCTGAGCAAAGAAGGGAAAACAGAAAGGTGGAAGGAGTATATAGAGGGTCTGTACAAGGGCGATGTACTTGAGGACAATATTATGGAAATGGAAGAGGATGTAGAAGAAGATGAAATGGGAGATACGATACTGCGTGAAGAGTTTGACAGAGCACTGAAAGACCTGAGTCGAAACAAGGACCCCGGAGTAGACAACATTCCATTGGAACTACTGACGGCCTTGGGAGAGCCAGTCCTGACAAAACTCTACCATCTGGTGAGCAAGATGTATGAAACAGGCGAAATACCTTCAGACTTCAAGAAGAATATAATAATTCCAATCCCAAAGAAAGCAGGTGTTGACAGATGTGAAAATTACCGAACAATCAGTTTAATAAGCCACAGCTGCAAAATACTAACACGAATTCTTTACAGACGAATGGAATAACTAGTAGAAGCCGACCTCGGGGAAGACCAGTTTGGATTCCGTAGAAATACTGGAACACGTGAGGCAATACTGACCTTACGACTTATCTTAGAAGAAAGATTAAGGAAAGGCAAACCTACGTTTCTAGCATTTGTAGACTTAGAGAAAGCTTTTGACAATGTTGACTGGAATACTCTCTTTCAAATTCTAAAGGTGGCAGGGGTAAAATACAGGGAGCGAAAGGCTATTTACAATTTGTACAGAAGCCAGATGGCAGTTATAAGAGTCGAGGGACATGAAAGGGAAGCAGTGGTTGGGAAGGGAGTAAGACAGGGTTGTAGCCTCTCCCCGATGTTATTCAATCTGTATATTGAGCAAGCAGTAAAGGAAACAAAAGAAAAATTCGGAGTAGGTATTAAAATCCATGGAGAAGAAATAAAAACCTTGAGGTTTGCCGATGACATTGTAATTCTGTCAGAGACAGCAAAGGACTTGGAAGAGCAGTTGAATGGAATGGATAGCGTCTTGAAAGGAGGATATAGGATGAAAATCAACAAAAGCAAAACGAGGATAATGGAATGTAGTCGAATTAAGTCGGGTGATGCTGAGGGTATTAGATTAGGAAATGAGAGACTTAAAGTAGTAAAGGAGTTTTGCTATTTGGGGAGCAAAATAACTGATGATGGTCGAAGTAGAGAGGATATAAAATGTAGACTGGCACTGGCAAGGAAAGCATCTCTGAAGAAGAGAAATTTGTTAACATCGAGTATAGATTTAAGTGTCAGGAAGTCATTTCTGAAAGTATTTGTATGGAGTGTAGCCATGTATGGAAGTGAAACATGGACGATAACTAGTTTGGACAAGAAGAGAATAGAAGCTTTCGAAATGTGGTGCTACAGAAGAATGCTGAAGATTAGATGGGTAGATCACATAACTAATGAGGAAGTATTGAATAGGATTGGGGAGAAGAGAAGTTTGTGGCACAACTTGACCAGAAGAAGGGATCGGTTGGTAGGACATATTCTGAGGCATCAAGGGATCACCAATTTAGTATTTGAGGGCAGCGTGGAGGGTAAAAATCGTAGGGGGAGACCAAGAGATGAATACACTAAGCAGATTCAGAAGGATGTAGGTTGTAGTAGGTACTGGGAGATGAAGAAGCTTGCACAGGATAGAGTAGCATGGAGAGCTGCATCAAACCAGTCTCAGGACTGAAGACCACAACAACAAACAACATGATATTTCCTCCCAACCCCTTTTGTCACCAGATATGCCAAGGTCTTGTTATTAATGTTGCCAGAGGTTGCCATTTGTTTTGTTTATAATTGTGCGGGAATAATAACTTCGCAACAGGTTGTCATTTGTCTACCAATTATTTTATTGGAATTAATCGAGTAACTGTAATTAGCGCCTCATTTAACAGCCGTAAGTTTCCTTGCCATTTCATTTTGGAGGGTACCCTTGCACTCCTCTGCGACGCCTCCGTGGATTCCAGTTCACTAACCTGGAGTGTCAACACGCCGATTTTAGAACGTCACCAGGCATATTCTGGCCACACCTTCCTAGGATTCGCTGATGTGCGACCTCCTGACGCAGCAGTTAGATTGTACAACAGAAGGATACGTGTCACTATCTTAAAAACAATTAAATTCACGAAATGTAAAGTAGTTTTGGGTTCTGGTACGTAACCATTTATGTATTTTCTCAATGATATTGTTCGGTTTGTAGTGTCTGTGTTGTCGAGAGGGAGATTTCTCGTTGAAATTTAGGAGTGTCTATTATTGTTTTGTGTACATCTCTGCTGCATGTTAGTAGAGGAACATATATTAGAGTGTATGTGATGATTGACAAATGTAGTGTAAAAGTGATCAGGTTTGCTTTGAAAGTCAGGTACGTTTAGAATTTAATATCTTTGTTCTGGTACGCCACGGTTTGCGAGAGCGAGGATGAAAAGTTTAGCACGTCAGGGAATAGTTAACAGTGAACTGAACGAAGTAGAGTCTCAGGATGAAACCAACACGATAAATAAAGATCAGGGACAAGACAGCGATGAAATATCTGAGGGAGAAATTAGTGGAACAGAGGATCACCAAACTTGACCCGAGGCAGAAAACGAGGGAATTGCTGGCCGTGAAAGGGGCATCACAGACTGACGCTGACTGCGAGCCCACACCACCACCACCACCACCACCACCACCACCACCTACGGTATTCGATCTGCGGACCTTCCAACACGAGCAGTTTAAACAGAGTTGAGGAAACAAATAACAAATGTAGCTAGTTATAAGAAAAACGAAGAGAAGAATGACACACAATTCAGACAACTAGGGCAACGGCTTGAGAAGGGCTAGAATCTCATAAAGGAGATTGAAGAGACGAGGCACGCACGATTTCATGGGAAAAGATGTTGTGGTTGGCAGGAGAGCCAACACCGGTTTACTAGAGGAAGCCGAAAGGCACGCGTTTTAGCTCACGCAGGCTGGCGTGAGGTCTGGAACAGGACAAGGAAATTAGAATTTAGAAAAAAAACGGACGTAGCTGGTGGAATACTTAACTTTAATCTATAAATGGTGAACGTCACTCTTGACGGTACATGATTCATTATCAATAGCAGCTGGTAATGGCGCCTTGCTAGGTCGTAGCAAATGACGTAGCTGAAGGCTATGCTAACTATCGTCTCGGCAAGTGAGAGCGTATTTTGTCAGTGAACCATCGCTTGCAAAGTCGGATGTACAACTGGGGCGAGTGCTAGGAAGTCTCTCTAGACCTGCCGTGTATCGGCGCTCGGTCTGCAATCACTGATAGTGGCGACACGCGGGTCCGACGTATACTAACGGACCGCGGCCGATTTAAAAGCTACCACCTAGCAAGTGTGGTGTCTGGCGGTGACACCACAAAAGATACAAATTTTCAAATTAACTAAAAATAGGCAAACACATAAAGAGCTATAAACCAGAAATCTGATGAAGACGTCAAGAAATATGGGGAGAAGGCAGAAAACCCTTGAACAAAACGACGCTCCGTCTGGAAGGTGGTAAGATTTGAAATGCAGTACATCATATTAGATACCATTCGCAGGCCAACTTTCCCTCTTCCGCTCGGCTCACGAGTGCACTTGAAAATGATCTGCTCGAGCATCTCTGTGGGCAGCTTCCCAGCTCTGTGCGGTCGCCCTTCTGATTTTAATTTATACAGTAGCGGCATTTCGCGTAGTGCTTCGCGGTGTACTTCAGCGTGGCGACGAATGGAAGTGTTGTGCCCTGGTGTGTGATAGTGAATTCCTCTCAGCATCGCCATGGTGAGACCAATAATCGGCTCATAATATGACACCAATTAGCTATTTCAGTACTTGTCAGCACAGACAGTAGTATCGAGGTTATGTTCAATCATAACATCTAAATTTGTAATAAAATTTCAGTCCCCTAAAAAAAAAGTGTTAGAGATTTCAGAAAATTACCTCTGGTCCCCCAAAGCTTAAATCGATAATTGCAAGAGCAAGGAACCTCTTGTTAGCTGCTGCGCGGGGTAGCCGCGCGGTCAGGGGCGTCTTGTCACGGTCCGCGCACCTCCCCCTGTCGGAAGTTCGAGTCCTCCCTCGGGCATGGGTGTGTGTGTGTCGTCCTTAGCTTAAGTTAGTTTAATTTAGATTAATTAGTATCTAAGCTTAGGGACCGATGACCACAGCAGTTTCGTCCCCTAAGACCTTACCACCATTTTTTTCCTTGTTAGCCTTCTAAATAATGCCAAATCAACTAGCAATCCCATTTTCCCCTTTTGATAAGCCAGTAGGAATAGGGGCGTGGGCCTTCAAAAATGCTAGCGGTTATCGCCCCCGTTACTGAGTGCGTTGATTGTGTGTATGTGTCTTGTTATCCGCTGCGTCCACTAGAGTTTTATCAATAATTTAAAATCAGGGTCGTACTCACACGAAATATTATCACACACATTCAACCACAGCATGCGGTAGGCGAGATAAGAATACTGTGCATACTAGTGTGCGAGCACCAAACGACCAAGCAGGCAAGCGACAGAGGCCAGCAACGCAAACGAGAAAGACGGTCACCACGCACTTGATGCGAATGTGCAGGAAACCATAAGCCGCCAGAGCAAGGAGACACTGGAGCACAACCGATAGAAATAGAGAAGATTAAGTTTTCGACAAGAGACAAGCGACAAGATAGTGTAGCGATTCAGAGCGAAGAATAACACAACAGGGAAGAGATCTAATCGAAAGGTTATGCCAAGTCAGAGAACAGCCACGACGCTCTGAATCATCAATAGCTTCCACTGCGACTGCCGATACGGTATCTTGTGGCATGGAGGAAGAGGAGCTGAGGAAGCAGTTTGTGTTAGTTCAGAAATTTTCACCGTTCGCGGACATCGCGAACCGTCTACACCCGTAGTTGTGGGCCAAAGAATTCCGCGGGACGTTATCAAAATCTTGGCCGTCCGTTCCGAAAATTAGATTTCTCCGTGCTCGCTTCACATAGAAAGAGGCGACGAAAATGCGAAAGATCGCAGGACAATGTAAGACATATGAATAATTTACCCCCACATTTTTGGAATAATACTGGTGCAAGGGAAAACAAGAACAAGTGAAATTAGAAATCGTGACGACAAAACTACGTAGAATCGAGAAGGCAAGATCCAGTGCCATTTTCCAAAGATGTGGTAGGAATCGACATATGAACCATCCGAAATCATACAACTTTGGGTGACGAAACAATCACGTCAGATTCAAAAAGAAGTACGAATCGCTACACGGCGTCAAAGAATTCCAGCAGCTACTGTGTGAGCTTGGATATGACAGGAGCAAGGAAAACAGGGTGTCACTAAATTTCATAGAGAGAATTTGTCACCAGTACATCAACCAGCAAACAACCAGCATTGGGGAAGGTGCCATCCACCAATAAAGTATGGGAATGAATGAGGAAGAAGGAATGACAAACCTCGTCGGAAGCCGCAGTATCGACCCTATGTTGGCATAAATAAATGGAGGAACGCTGACAAAATAAACAGTGATAACTGGAAATACGACGACAGGAGAAATAATGACTGGAGAGAAGACAGACGAAAGGGAGGACTGGAGGTCGTCCACGTTAGAAGGCCTTGAACCCCAACAGAACTCCTGGTATGAGGGAGTTGACTGGAGGGATCTGCTCAGCAACGAACGGTTTGATGTAACAGAACAGCTGGAGCTTTGAATACTGATTTTGAAAAAAATAGAAATTTGTTATTGGAGAGGAAGAGGAAGTAGGGATATGCGAGTATCCTGTTGTAAATATAGATCTTAATATTAGCTTAATCCAACCTGTACACAAGGACTGAAATTATAGGCGATATTAGGGCTTGACTTGTCAAAAATTACGAGATTGTTTTGCATTTGAGAGAGTTTCACCACTGTGAATTTGGCAGGGAAGACTGCCGGTTTGAATTTCGATAATTGTGTGGAAAAAGGTAGAAGGCAAGGAGTCATGGCACTCAGGTTAGTGGAAGCCCGTAAGGACGAAACTCGGGCTATTTATGAAGAGGTAGGGGTGGAGTATGAGGTTTTGAATCGCATGAACTGGACTAGAAATGTTTTGAAATCGTACGTGGAAGTGCTTCATATGCACCGGGGACGAGTGGGGATCTTCTTATATAAACTGAGGGTGAAGAAACTTCGCAAGTTTTTTGTCAATCCTCACCAACTGCGAGTAACGTAAAAGCAAAATATCCAGAACAAGGTGAAGAAAATGTCGGAAGAAGGGGTAATAGAAGAAACTGTCAGCTGGTACACAATCCACTATGGTGTATGAAGAGAAAAGACGGATCCATGACGGTCTTGCTTAGTTACCGGTAAATAAATATAGTAACAGAGCCAGCAAGGGACAGACCAGAGACAATAAAGGAAGTCTTGCTGCGCTTCCATGGAGTAAGAAGTCTTGCTGCACTTCCTTTAGCTGTTGGCAAACAGAACTTTACCCAGATTGTCGCCAGTACACAGCTTTTGTTGTGGTGTGGACGTTGCTTCCATTTTAAGGAACCTTCATTTTACCTGAACGTCTGATCATCAGCATATATCACGGGACTATGATCTGAAATCTCAGAGACGCTGAAAGGCAAGGTTTCGATGCATGTTGATATGCTGATCCTAGGAAAAATGTAGGAAGAGCATGATGAAATTTCACAGCAATTACTGTAAGCTTTTGGCGATTATGGTCCAAAATCAAATGGCTCTGAGCACTATGGGACTCAACATCTTAGGTCATAAGTCCCCTAGAACTTAGAACTACTTAAACCTAACTAACCTAAGGACATCACACACACCCATGCCCGAGGCAGGATTCGAACCTGCGACCGCAGAAGTCCCGCGGTTCCGGACTGCAGCGCCAGAACCGCTAGACCACCGCGGCCGGCCTTGGCGATTATGGATGAGATAAAATTCAAAATATGGATATAAGATGGCGGGCTACTTGGGATACATAATACCCACAGACAGAATCCGGTATGATCTGAAGAAACTAGAGGCCAAAGAAAAATATTGAGTACCTGAGACGAAACAAAGAAAAGCTTTTCTAGGACTCAAAGTTTTTTGTAAAACAATCACAAGACACTAATCAAGCCACATCTTTGATGTTTGATAGGAAAGAGTAATGCGTTGACGTGGACTGAATTAGAACGAGGGAATCTGTACGTTCAAAGGCAGCACTAATGAGATCACCGACATTGTCCAATCCTAAAATGAGAGATTTGTATGTCAACAGATTCTTCAAGAGCAGGTCTCACCATACATCTGTTTCAAGAAGCAGAATAGGATGGACGATTAGAACCATCTCATTTGGAAATAATGTCCTGGGTAAGGCACAGCAGAACTGCTCGTGACTAAGCTGGAAGTTCTCTCCATTGTGTGGGTTTTCACAAATTTAGGTACTTTCTGACAGGAAAAACGACAGAGGTCTACACGGCATACAAGTTACAGAGTTCCTGGTGACAGCATAACTGGCACATGGACAACTCCTGTGTTGGGGGACATGTTTGCAAGAGTTTAGATTTTATACAGAGCACATTCCCATGAAGGAAAACATGGTAGCAGACGCTCTGTCACTGGTATCCACAGGACTAACACAGGAGGACGTCAACGAGATTAAGGAAGCCAGTTTCAACGGGACACATTAAATGCATTCACAGTTGAAATTACTGACAACCATCAACTGAATAATGGAATGACGACAATGAAAATTTTTTCCGGACCTGAACTCAAAACCGGATTTCCCGCTTATAGCGAGCGGTCGCCTTACCATCTGGGTATGGGTCACGGCCAGACCCGAATCCCAATATGTCATCAACCGGGAGCATTGCGTCGTAATTCGGAATATCACAGACTCTGCAATATCGTAATTTCAACGGTCTCTACATGAACGTAATGTTCAAAAACCTTCTGGGGTACGTACTTGTAAGTATTGGAAGGAACAGGACAAAGACCCAGCCCCATGCACAGTGAAAGAAAAGTGGGAAGATTGATCTGCTGCAGATCTCGAGAAGTTTTACTTAACCATAGGGATGGTGTTTTGTTTAGGTGCACGAACCCGGCGGATAGTAACAGAGTACTATGTATTTGAGCAGAGACCATAAATAAAATAATTTGTTATGAGTATTTAAGACACGCGCATATTGGACCCCGCAAATGTTACGCAAAAATGAGAGTCCGTCTACTTGAAGAACATGGACAGTAGAGTAGGGAATGTACAGAACACATGCATTGGGGCTCAGTGTTTGCAGCAGTACCAGAGGGATTAAAACACATGGCCGTCACGCATGTTTTCCGACCTATTCTGACCACGACCAGACGCTATCGGTATAAACTCGTGACGGTACAGCTGACCTCAAAATTTGTGACATCTGCTATGCTAAGGAATGTTACGTGAAGGAGAGTTACGAGAGTATTCAGTATTCACATCCTTTGCATATTAGGAAAGGTGAGGCGAATTTGTTGGACATTGGGACACAGTTCAGTCTGAAAATTTAGAAGAACTTTATGAAGCGAAAGACGACCAAGACCATGTACACATCACACTATCACCCTGACTCGAATCATTTGGCGAGGATGATGCATTAGGTGTCGAAAACTTGTAGACCATTGTGCCACAAGCAGACTCTAACATGGGATATGCACGTAAAAGACTTCCAGAAAGTGTTAAACGACTTGGAACACAAAGTGACAGGATTGGAAACCAGATTAGTTTTAATGGAACGACTGCGCCATGACAGACTAAGACAAATCGTGGTCTCCCGACCATATCTACGCAAAAGGCGTCAAGAAATGGTAAGAGTAGCATTGGATAGGATTACTGAAAAAGCAGAGAAGACGAGAGTAAATCATAAGGGATCACTAAGAGAAATTAGGTTCTTTGAGAACCAGGAAAACATAAAAAAATGAGCGAGTATCTGAACAGAAATTTCTTTCCATGCGTTTTGTGGGCCATGCCAAATTCGGAGAATTGTCCACTAGAACGTCGCCGAATTGAAAACTTCACGGAGTCATAAATCAATAGGGAATATACATATTTCGTACATCAGAGCATCTAAGAAATAAAAACTAATAGAAAACTGAACCATGAGATAGTATGTAGTCTCTATTTTTTTGTAAGGAAGAAGTAATAGAATTAACATCAAGAAATCCTCTGGAGTAAAATATATGGGCAAGGAACAGTTTTGCATGTGATAAGCGAGATCATTAGTAAGAGTCAAGGCGATGATTCAGGAGAGAGACATGAAAAAGAGGAACATCAGACAGATCGTAGGCCGTAAGTGCCCTGATGGAGAAATGCACCGGATGTAATGATGTGCTGAGCAAGAAGCCAGGGTGCTCAGTGAGTAAGGTTTTTGCAGACTCAAAGTGACATTGCCAAGGTTTCAGCAGATGCGTAGAGACGCTGTAAAGTGAGTTGTAGCATACATAGGGAGACGCTGCCATTTGAGAATGATTTTGTATGGATGTATGTGAGTTTAGTACACTGATACGAGTTTTTTATGAGTTAATGACAGTATTATGTATACACATTTACTGTATCTGCAGGAATTATTAATCTCATAAAAATACTGAACAAAGAGGATATCCATGTAATATAGAGTTCAAACAGTGGTGGAAATAAACGAGGGCATCCCTATAAGAAGAATGTGAGTTCACAAATGTTGGGTTTGCCACTGAATATGGAGGCAGACAAATAACAGTGCGACAGGGTACAAAAGGTAAAACGAATATATAAAGAGCTATAAGCAAAACGTACAGGTAATGTAAAGATGTAAAAATAAAATTAACTGTATGGAATAAATTTTGTGTGTGCTGAGAGCCAAATTACGCTTATGATCTTGTTGCAGACTGATCTCCAATCTGAAGGAAACCAACAATAAGTAAAGGAGGAATTGAAATGGTAGAAGGCTGAATGATAAATTTTAGAGCCGAGATGATAAATGACGACCAGAACGAACAAAAGTGGGGGTAAAATTAAAAGCTATGCGTCGCCACAATAGTTTTGAGGTGAAGTAATGTATGGCAAGTGAGGGTATGTGGGAGAGAATTTCAAAATATTGGTAGATCTCTTCTAAAGCATACTGCATGGCGTATCCAGAAAGTGAGTTTCCCGATGTTGCCTTAAAAGTAGACATTTTACAAGGGAAAACTGCGCATGCGCAGCAGATCTGTGACGTGCCAATCAAGTGTCGGCCAGACAGGTTCCACCTGGTGCCAGCACCGCAGCATCAGTGCGCCGGAATGGCGTCTCCTACTCATTCTGCCGCCGCCTGCGAGGTTCGGTCAGTGATAAGGTTCCTCAATGCACATAGCACAGCGCTCGTCTAAATCCATCATC
Source organism: Schistocerca cancellata (assembly GCF_023864275.1). NCBI lineage: Eukaryota > Metazoa > Arthropoda > Insecta > Orthoptera > Acrididae > Schistocerca > Schistocerca cancellata. Next base: position 62,144,288 of record NC_064631.1, on the reverse strand, counting down.
ATGCTTTGTCAGGTCTACAGGCTTTTCTCCGAAGGTCGTCAAAGTGTCCATGAGTAAGAGTGCAGTGGGCGACCGTCCCTCATCAATGATCACCTGTTTGAGCTTGTGCAGCAGCGCGTACTGGAGAACAAATTGTCACTAAGCACCAGCTGTACGAGAAACTGTGTATCAGGTGGCTGCCGAAATACCTGACACCTGAGCAGACAATTCGCTGCTCCAAAGCGGTAATAGCCGGCCGCGGTGGTCTAGCGGTTCTAGGCGCTAAGTCCGGAACCGCGGGACTGCTACAGTCGCAGGTTCGAATCCTGCCTCGGGCATGGATGTGTGTGATGTCAGGTTAGTTAGGTTTAAGTAGTTCTAAGTTCTAGGGGACTGATGACCACAGATGTTAAGTCCCATAGTGCTCGGAGCCATTTGAACCAAAGCGGTACTAACATTTCTGCAGGGGTATCACGATGATGGCGACGAGTTCCTCCAGAGGATCATCACGGCCGATAAGACGTGGATTTCTCACTTGATCCCGGAAACCAAGCAGCAGTAGACGCACTGGCATCACGGTGTATCTCCGGTGAAAACGAAATTCAAACAGTTTGTGTCGGTCAAGAAGGGTGTTCTGAGACAGGAAGGACATTCTGCTCATTCACTACCTGCCCATAGATGGAAGAGTATGTGCTGACAGTTATTTGTACGTATTGTTTCCAAAATATGGTTCAAATGGCTCTAAAAACTATGGGACGTAACATCTGAGGTCGTCAGTCCCCATATTTAGAACTACTTATACCTAACTAACCGAATGACATTACACACATCCATGCCCAAGGCAAGATTCGAACTTGCAACCGTAGCGGCAGCGCGGTCCCGGACTGAAGCGCCTAGAACCGCTCGGCTACAGTGGCCGACGGCATTGTTTTCCTTGGCGAGGGAATTTCGAAAGGTTTTTCTTTAGTATTCTGCTTTAGGAGCACTGTCATTGATAGTATATCCATTGCTATTGCCCTGAGAAGGCATTGATTGCTTCTTGCCGCTAGCATACTTTACATACGACCAGAATCTCTTTGCATTTTCTGCCAGGTTTCGTTGTGGAAATTATAAGCATCTCGCTTTGAAGTTCGCGCTAAATTTCGAGTTTATGCAAGAGATTGGCTATATTGGGGATTTTGCGCTCGTTTAAAGTTTGCATGCTTTTTTCGTTGTTTTTGCAACTGTGTCCCGACCTGTTTTGTGTACCATGGGAGGGATAAGCTCCGTCGTTTGTTTATTTATTATAAATGTATCAGCTGCTATCGATGCTGTTTCTTTGAATTCAAGCCATATCTGGTCTAAACTTACATTGTTAATCTGGAAGGAGCAGAGATTGTGTCTGAGGAAGGCGTCAAGCGAACTTTTATCTGCATTTTACAATCGATGCGTATTTCGTTTATTTTTGGAGGATTTGCCAATTACAATTTTCAGTGTCTCCAAGGAAATCCCGAGCTCACTAGTACATGTATCCTTTGTATGCTCGTTGTTAGCTGATTTGTTACTAAGAGGTCAAATGTGTTTTCACAACCGTTTACTATTCGGGTGGGCTTATGAACTAATTTCTCAAAATAACTTTCAGAGAATGAGTTCAGCACAATTTCTGATGAGTTTCTTATCCGGACCTCTGGATTTAAATATGTATTTTCCCAACATATCGAGGGTAAATTGAAGTCATCATCAATTACGACTGCATGAGTCGAGTACATATTTGAAATTAGACCCAAATTTTCTTTGAACCTTACTGCAATTGCATAATCCGAGTTGGGAGATCGGTAAAAGGATTCAATTATTATTTTGTTCAGGTTGTCAAGGATGACCTCTACTCTTACTAACTCATGGGAACTATTTACTTCAATTTCCCTACAAGATAAACTACTTCTAACAGCAACAACCACGCCCACGCCAGCTGTGTTTAGCCCATCCTTTCTGAACACCGTTACGTTCCTGGCAAAAATTTGGGATGAACTTACCTCAAATTTTAGCCAGCTGTCAGTGCCTACAACGATTTGAGCATCAGTGCTCTCTAACATTGCTTGGAGCTCTCGTACGTTCCCAATACAGCTACGTAATTTACAACAGTTATACCGATGGTACGTAGCTCTACATTCATCCTGTATTCAACCTGCACCCTTTCAAACTGAAGCCCATTTCTGTTTCGCTGAGACCCATAACCTAAAAAACGGAGCAGTTCACACCACACAGCCCCAGCTACCTGTGTAGTTGCCATCTGGATGTAATGGGGACCTGGCCAATTAGCGGAACCCAGGCAACGGAGTCTTACATTATGTTTGGAAATTTTATGAACAATATATTTATGTCTACAATGCCAGAAAACACTAAAGGTAGACTATTTGCTGTATGTTTCACACACCATGGGAGACTATATTTCATGTTGCAAGGAAATTACACCTCTAATGTCACACGAATGACCTCAAACTGTTAGTGTGCAAGAAAAGATTTCTGACCACTTTCCTTGCATAAACACTGTCTACAGCCCATAATATCAAATCCTGTTAGACAGAAACCCTTCACTATTTAAAAGACAGTACTTAATTCAACGTCAAAAGACACTACTCAAATCATTCAATACCTGCAACTAAAATTTTCAGTGCACTCAGTTGTGATTTGATCAAAGACTTGAATCTCATCAGGTCCTGGAGAAGTATTTCTAGCTGCAGACAAACCTTATTCCAGTTCCTACATGGAGAATGGAAGACGTCCCTGGGAAGCTAGTGCGATGGTTGTTCTTTCCTTTCTCCCCCAGAGGCGGTTATTTACCGCAGAGGTTAGGGAGAACGTTAGCAGGTTCCCTGCTCTCTGGTTCTTCTCACTGGAAGTCCATATCCTCAGGAGCATAGTGCCATCAGAGAGGGACAGAGCTCGACGATCTGAAGGTTTAACTACCGCTTTCTTGTACTTGGAAGTACTTTTTGAAAGACGTTTTTCTTTACTGATGGGAGGAGATGGTTGCCTGGGTTGCGGGGACAGTTTAGTTGGCTTCTGATGTTGGGTAGTGGTACGTGGCTTAAGTGGTAAGCCCATTGCTCATGGATTCCGAACGACTTCAGTTTCAAGTGGAGCTTCCCCCCCCCCCCCTCCCCCACAGGTACACTGTCAAGTGCATGTGTTCCTACTTGAATCTGTGGTCTGAGTTTGTGTGGAGACATCACACTTAAGGGCTGATGCAAAAGAAGTAGCAATGAATTTTCCTTTCCTCGTTGTAACCTCACACTTACTGCACCAGACTGGGTTATCCCCAGAGCCGTTTATACATTTCGAAGTGTATAAGAATTGCCTGATTCCTGCGCTGAGCCTCCACAACTGCCACACATAGCCCTCCAAGTACATCCCATAGTGGTATGTACAAACCGTGACATTTGTAGCATCATATTAGGTTAGAAACAAACAGGCGAACCCTAAGACGGATATAACCTGCAAGGATTTGTTCAGGTAATTCCAGAGTACTTAACGTTAGATTGAATGTTGCCGATTTTTTCCAATTTGCCGTAGTTCTGCATTTCCTTGACGCCCATATTTTTCCATTCTTCACGTAACTCTGTGGGGTTCACCACCATTTGATCGGAGCAGGTAACCACGCCCTTACTAAAATTAAGAGTATTATGCAACTCAGACTCGATTGGGTAGTCACCTAAGGCCTTACATCTGAGGAACTTAGATATTTTGGTTGAATTAGTAGTTTCAACTAAAAGTGTTCCATTGCAATGTTGTTTGACACTTTTTAGAGACCCAGCGATATTTTCCAGTGCCTTGTGGACGTAGAAACGGTTCCCTCAGTTTGCTTGATTACAGTAGAAGTGTTATGACACGCTAATGCCCTGTTACTATGATTCTGAGACTTTTCGGGAGGACTGACCAACTGGGCTCTCTGTGATGAATGGATGTAGGTACTACCTGACAGGCCGTTCCATGGGTATTCCACGAGATGCTAGGGAAACAACCATCAACCCGGGCAGAACCTACGGATTCGTTGTCGTTTCACAGACAGGAAGTCTTATGAAATACTTTTGAACAAGTTTTCCGAAAATACTTAGAGCATCTAGTTCGAGAGTCCATACGTAATGGGAGTGTTTCAAATCTTGTAGCTATAAACAAACTTGACCTTATCGACTGCGTCTCTACAGAGACAATGGCAGTCCGTCTAAATGATGCAACGTTCGGCAGCCTAACGGTTGTAGTGAATCAGTCGTGGTCGAAATAAACTTGGTGCCAAGCATGATTAATTCATTCGGATGATATTAACTTAAATGACACTTGATTGAAAGATATCACGTAATCCACAGTAATTTACAGTTGCATGGTATGATTGATTTAATCACTGGTAAACGCTCCAAACCAATGCAGGTAAGCTAGTTATTTACTTCTGTCAGCGGCCCTTTTAAAGGAACTCACTGACATTTAAATCTCGCTCTTTGAGCACCACGTAATCGTAACTTGAGTGGAGGCTACGTACAGGCCACTATAAGGAAAACGTGTAATTAATTTAGACTCAGCAGGAACGGCCAACAAGGCACCCTCGTATTCATACTAACGGCCCGCAATTGCATTGCTGGAACAGACTCCGTCTTGTTTTCGTGACCCACACCGACAGCAGCGCACTAAGTGGCCAGTAATCAACACTCTCAATACGACAACGGATGAGTGAGGATACTAACGTTTATACTGCTCTGCAGCACTGTTTTTACAACAGAGCGTCTATTTAGTGCAGTGGTTTCTGGGACCATTACCCCTTGAGAGCAATCACATATCTGCTAGTACCCATCAGCATTAGCAACTAAGCAAATTTTAGAATGAAACAAAATTTTCTTTGATAAGTTTTATTTTTAAAATGATAAAAAACAATATGAAGATTTTGTAGGTGTTCCATTAAATCTCAAACTATTGAGTCAATGAGATAACTGCTAGAACATTTTTAATAGAATGCCGGAGCAGCTGCCAGAGCATCACGATGGCTACCTAAAGTCCTTCTCAGAGAAGAAAGCTAACTACTGGCATTGAGGGTAGTCACTTGTTACAAGACATGGTTTCTCTGCACCAGTCCTCTCCCTAGCAGCACCTGGCTCCACCCACATACTGCAACCCCATTTAAAATCAACTATACATAGTTTGTAATTCACTTTATTGCTGCACTTTTTTACTTCAGAAATGAAAGCGATTAGCAGAATTCAGGCTGAGGGTGTTTAGTAATACTAATAATAATAATAATAATAATAGTAGTAGAGGGTAGGCCTTGGAGAAATATAATGGTCATATCCGTAGTTACTGTTGCGATTTCAGTTAGTTCGTTTAGCTGCTGCCAACTGAATAATGAAGCCTTTTATAGTTTATTGCGAAACTATCTACAACTCGGGGGTTTTTCATGAGATATTTAAGCATATTTTAAGCATATATCTCAATTTTACTCTCATAGATGAATGGTATAGAACACAAAGTATGTGTGCAGTGGATGGACTAGCTGAGGACAATGGCATTGATCTTGCAGGAGGTGTAGCCTTCACCATATTGAGCCAAGGGGCAATGCTAGTACGTTAAAAAACTATGTAATTAAAGCAGTGCAAATCACAGGACATCGTCAGAGAGTGTCAAAAAAGCTTACAGGTTGTCCCGAAAGCGGAAGGGGACGACTGAACACCGCTAAGTTTCTGTGAACGAAATAGGAAGCGAACTGCGTTTACACGTCCAGACATCATGCCGCAAATCGTAAGGTGAGGGCCAGGACACTGGCTGCTTTCAGTTTGTTGACAGAAAACACAACAAGTACTGGGGAAGAAAATTCTGCAAGCTTTCGCTACATGCAGCAACAAAGAGGGAGATTTTCAGTTGTCACAGTGGCAACCCTGTGATATTTCTCTCCTCTTGCGGTAATTTGGAGAAGTATGTCAGAGCAGGTAGTCAGTAGTGCATTTTGGGGCGAGCACAAATTAGCGGCGGTTCGTGTCTCTTCGAAAGTCTCTCTGCGGCGCACTGCTGCAGCGTCACGCTCCTTTCACTGTTTCTGAGTGAGACTCGCGTTTGCGTCGTCTCTGCACCGCGTAGCTGACACTTGGCGAGCCTTTTTCGTGTCTTTGTGACTGATTTCTATCGTTAGTTCTCTCTCATACTGGGATCAAAACTCGAAGCTATCCAGTATATGTCGCTGTTGTGAGTTGAGCAGCCTTTGGGAAGTGATTTGCATTTTATTACGCTAGTGCTTCAGAAAAATGATTTAGAGAAAATAAATACATTATTTTTAAGTGACATTTCCTCAGTCTAGCTTTTATGAAGCGACCCATTTAACGAAAAATACCATCAGAGGACTCTAGCCCACTGAACTGCAGTCTCAATATGACGCTATTTCCGATATAATAGAGGTGCCATTACACCTTCGTTTCTTTTAATTTCGAAAGTAAGCTGGATACTTTCTAATTATACGAAATGATTAAATTTTATTTTGAGAATAACGAAACTTCACCTGTATTGGCAATTATCAGCATTAATAATTATCAATTTAACATTTGTATTATTGTGTTGGATTCTGCCTGAGCTCAGAATCTCTTGTTTCGTCGTTTGCATGTTGAGTTCACGTGTGTGGCATGAAGCTTGCAAAAGGAAACCACTGCAGAACCTCAGTAGACTCGCACGCAATACAACAGGTACGGCAAAGAGTCATGAACAATTCAGTAGTAATAATAGAAATAATATTTTAAAAATAATTTAAATTCTTGACCCTTCTTGTTTTTATTCCTCAGAAAATTTCATTTTCTCCCTCAGCGGTAATTACCCCCAGGTTGGGAACCTTCAAATGGTTCAAATGTCTCTGAGCACTATGGGACTTAACATCTATGGTCATCAGCCCCCTAGAACTTAGAACTACTTAAACCTAACTAACCTAAGGAGATCACACAACACCCAGTCATCACGAGGCAGGGAAAATCCCTGACCCTGCCGGTAATCGGAATGGCATCCTTAACTAACATAAAAATCCACAACTACAAAATCACACCACATTTGTCATTCTTTATTTTCCTAAGGACCCTGGAAGGTACGAAACGGTACATCACAGAACTGTTTATTTACGATTCTGTTGTACAGTACAGATATTTACCGAATAATGTTTTCCTTTAATAACAAAAAACTGTTAGCAAATATCGGAAGATCTGACTATTTACATAAAGGGACTGACTACCCTACAAAGTCGAATTTTGTCCGCTACACTTCAGGCCAAATCAATGAATTTGGAACATGATTTCACCTACATTACTTAATGTACGAAATACGACACCACAGCTGTAGCTTGAGATAAAACGCCTCACACGTGATAATAAATCATCAAAAGCAATAGAACTGTTTTCCAATACAGAAGGAACCAGTTCTACACGTGTTGCTAAATTTGAACTATAAACGGCGAGGAACATCAACACGTTCGTTTTTGAAGCAGAAGGAACTAGATTTACAAAATTAATCGTGCGTTAGAGAGACGAGTAAAGTTTAAGAATAGGCGCATCGTTTGACTCCATAAAATTGTTTAAGTGTCAAGGAAAGTATTTATGTTAATAACAACAGACAACATGAGATATATGGGCTTCACACGCTCCAAATACACGTTTACATTCCCTTGCTTTTAGCGGAGTAAGCTGCAAATAAGTACGTACTTGAAATTATATCTTCACGAATAAGTTGAAGCTTATGTTATTGGGTTAAATGGCTCTGAGCACTATGGGACTTAACATCAGAGGTCATTAGTCCCCTAGAACTTAGAACTACTTAAACCTAACTAACCTAAGGACATCACACACATCCATTCCCGAGGCAGGAGTCGAACCTGCGACCCTATCGGTCGCGTGGTTCCAGACTGAAGCGCCTTGAACCGCTCTGCCACACCGGCCGGATTATGTTATTGAATTAACGTAATTCGTCTGGTTTCACGTGAGTTTCACGATAATTCATATCTTTAGGTAATTTACTAACGCAAGGTATGCACAATTATAACAACCGTTTCGTTAATCGAGTAGAAAATAATCAAAAGCCAACACTATCCTCAAGACGCACCTGACTTGTCTGCTTTCTCACCGCTTAGAGCGCTAGTGTCGCTGCAGACGTCAAATGTTAACAACTTTCGCAACAGAGTGTCTCGTGGCTGTATTTAATAGACTGTGACGTTTATCAAGACGTTGAGATATTATGGGCAAACGTTAAACTGATTGTAAATCGCGCCATGGCAAGTACCTGCGGACTGGATTAAGGGCAGAAGAAACGCGGAACGGTTTCATTCTAAAATTGTTGATAAAACAGAGACTGTTGCACTATCGCTTCAAAACAGAACGCGCAAATGATGACAGATAGTAAAATCGTGCATCTGAAAGAAGACCGATGCGCGAAACATACAACTACCACCATCACCTAGCGAAAGATCTTCCCGAGAACCCGAGGAAATTCTAGTCCCACGTAAAATCTCTAGACGGGGCTAAGACTTCTACCCATTCACTTAGTAACGAGTCTAGTGTGGCAACGTTGCCACGTAAGTCAACGAAAGGAAAGCCTAAGTTTTAAACCTAGCTTTTAAAAAATAATTCACTCAGGAGGATGGTACAAATATATCGCCGTCTGACCGTCGCAGAATTTTCCGTATGGAGGACCGAGTAATAGGCTTCACTGATGTACAGAAGCAACCCAAAGGATTGAAAACAAAGAAATTACATGGTCTGAAAGGAGTCCCAGTTAGATTTTACAGAGAGTTCCTACGGCATTTGCCCCTTGCTTAACATGCATTCATCTGGAATTTCTCACCCAGCGCAAAGTCCTAAGCGACTGGAAACAAACGGAGGTCACTCCTTTATACAAGAAGGGTGAAAGAACGGACCCATAAAATTACAAATCAAGATCCTTAACATCCGCTTGCTACAGGACTCTTGAACGTATTCTCAGTCGAATATAATAAAATTACTTGAAACGGAGCGTCTTCTGTTCACAAATGTGCTTGAATTTAGAAAGCATAGCAAATGACAAGCTGATATTGCCCTTTTCTCACATGATATACTGCAAGCCATGGATGAGGGGTGACAGACAGGTTCAATATTCCTAGATTTCCGGAAACAGTTTGACACAGTGCCCCACTGCAAACTGTTAAAGGAGGTTCGAAGGTACAGAGAATGCGAGAATGGCTAGACGGCTTCTTAAATAACAGAACTCAGTATGTTGTCCTCGACGGCGAGTGCTCATCACAGACAAGGGCACCGTTTGGAGTGCTCGAGGGAAGCGCGACAGGACCGCTATTGTTATCGATATACATAACTGACTTGGCAGACAGTGTGGGCAACATTCTCCGGTTGTTTGCTGATGATGCTGTGGTGTACGGTAAGCTGTCATCGTTTAGTGACTGTATGAAGGTACAAGACGACAGACAATATTTCCAGTTGGTGCCATGAAAGGCAGCTTGCTCTAAATACAGAAAAATGTAAGGAAATCCAGATGACTACGAAAACCTTCCCGTAATGTTCGAATACGGCATTAGTAGTGTACTGCCTGACATAGTCGCGTCGATTAAGTATCTAGAACTACACTGCAGATCTGAAATGGAACGAGAACGGAAGAACAATCACAGGGAAGGCTAACGATCGAAATAGGTTTGTTGGGAGGTGGAGAGTGGTTCATTTGTAAAGGGGACCGCGTACAGGACACTAGTACCACCCATTCTGCAGTATTGCTCAAGTGTTTGGAAGTCGCAACAGGTCGGATTACAGGAAGACATCGAAGCATTCTCGAGGCGAGCTGATAGATTTATTACTGGAAGGTTCGATTCACTGAAGTGCTTCTTGAACTCAAATAGGAACGCGACTGAGAAAATTTATGGAAACGTATTTTCTAACTGACTGCAGACCATTCTACTGCCACCAACGAACATTTCCCGTAAGACTTATAAAGACAAGATGAAGGAGGGCTTGTACACACGCATACGAGAGAGTGCCTTTTATCTCTCGCACTATCTGCAAGTTGAATGGGAAAGGAAATGGCAAGTAGAGATATACAAGGTACCCGTCGCCACTCACGATATCGCGACTTACAGAGTATTTACTGCATGAAGAAGTTCGTAGTAGGTCTAACAGACACCCAGGGCTGTACGCGGAAATAGTACTGTGCAATTAGACCCAAACCTCAACATCCAAAGTAAAAGCTTCCCTCCAGGTCCAAATTGCTCTGTACAGTCCACATATCGTTTGGTAAAACGTTACACCATTTTAAGCGTCGGGTTTGGGGTGAAGGGAGGTGCAGATGTTGTTAAATTAGTAGATTTATCAGTTTTGATTAAATGTTTCGAGAACTATACAGTCTAGCGCGTAAAGTAACATTTACAAAAATTATCTACATTAAATTGCGAACAAAAATGGCTCAGTGCATAATCTTGCTAAGAACCGTTCCAGAGGGTGTAAAAATAGAAATTTTTCATATTTTTTTAGAATTTTTGAATAAATATGACACAATAAATATGACATTATCACTAAGGAAACGACTCTTTTATACATGATTGTGTTTGTAAAAGCAAAAGTAAATTGCGATTTTAGTGGCCGGTGGCATGTTAGTGATAAGCCCTTGAAGGAACGACAACCTCACCACCTTCTCAAGGGGCGCTACTTTTTAAGGGAAAAGAGGCTTCCACAGGCCTAGGCCGTATAAACCTGTGGTACGGAGAAACCCATTCTGAACGTTCTCTGGACATTGTCGCATTAAGAATGAATACCTTTGCAACATAAATGATTATGAATTATAAAAATATTACCTGTATAATAATTATGATACATAATTATAATATTTTGATTCCTATTATTTTTAAAACTGCAGCTTTTGGAGACTTTTCTTCAAAAAATAAGACATTTTCGCTGTATATTGCATCAGATTTTATATAAATTTTAGAAGTTCATAAACTGCGTTCAGCAGTAATACTGAACAAAAACGTAGAATGTTAAATGCGACCTTAAATGAATGTAAAAATTGTTGTGACTTGGCAAGACAGCCAAGCCACTATGAGGAAGCCGAAAGGCACGCGTTTAAGCTCACGCAGGATGGCGTGAGGTCTGGAACAGGGCGCGGATTTTATAGTAGCAAAGAAAGGTACGTAGTTTCTGGAATACTTAACTTTAATCCATAATTTGTGAACATCGCTCTGACGGTACATGCATCACAAGATAAATAGCAAATGATAATGGCGCCTTGCTAGGTCGTAGCAAATGACGTAGCTGAAGGCTATGCTAACTATCGTCTCGGCAAATGAGAGCGTAATTTGTCAGTGAACCATCGCTAGCAAAATCGGCTGTACAACTGGGGTGAGTGCTAGCAAGTCTCTCTAGACCTGCCGTGTGGCGGCGCTCGGTCTGCAGTCATTGACAGTGGCGACACGCGGGTCCGACGTATACTAACGGACCGCGGCCGATTTAAAGGCTACCACTTAGCAAGTGTGGTGTCTGGCGGTGACACCACAAAAATTTTCATCAGTATTGAGTCCTCATCTAGATCTTGATGTATGATATTAGTGTCCCTGTGAACACATCCTAGGGCTGAACAATTACCACACATGCAGTTTAGACCCCTCTTTCTGCACTCTCAGTTACTGGAGCATACGTCTTTGCAAGCGCACACTACGAGGGATAGTAATTCCCAGGGAGCTGCAGGACGTACCGTTGTAATTGGTCTGAGGTGTTCGCCAGTCTTCTTCCACCCCCACTCGTGTGGATTCTTCTTCTCGTTCCGCCACTGCTGCACCTTGTGGTAGGCTCTAAGTGAATGCTGCCTGGAAGCTGCTGATGTGGGGAGCTGCAGCCAACTTGAACAATTAGTGTATAGGCTGCATGCAGTAGCCTGCAAGTAACATTGGTAGCCAAAACAATCTAGACCTTTGGTATTCTTGGCTCCAAATATCGCAAGAAGAAAATTCTTTCCAGCGTCAGTCACTGCACTGGGGTCAGCTTTGGTATCGTTGAAGACTGGAGGTTTCGTACAAAGAGCATTGTTGGCTTGCAATTTCCACTTGTTGTAGGTAGTTGATACCGTGTTACATCCTGTGAAGACGTATATTGCTAAGAGTACACCTTTCATATTTCCAATGCCTCGCAGAACGTCAGAAATAGTCTATACTTTTTCATGCTGATTGCCTTTCTTTTGTACCACGATTTTCAGTTTGTTCTCTGATAGTGTGTGGACAGTCAACAGGTCTGGTAAGCCCATGTCATCACCAACTGAACAAGCTTCAACTCCTTTCTTCGCTTCATCAATCGCTATTGAAACTATCAGTAAGTTGGCATCACCCGATGCTTGATGAACTGTGAACCACCTCTTTGCATGTGCACTGCAAGGAGAGAAATAAGGCTGATTTTGTTCTTAGCGTTAGCTAGAAATTTGCTTTAATTAATATTTACATGGACTGAGTCTTCTACTTTCACTTCATTGTTAGTGGTACAACGAGATCTGGATACGTGTTCTTCATCCTTTGTGTTTTCTTGCTTGTATCCATCAAAAACAACTGTTGTTTGCCCATAAGACTAATTATGTTTTCTGTGTATGGCTCTCAAATCTATCAGAAGATAGCTGGGCGTTGCCAGATAACAGGATAAAGGAGGTGACTCCATCAATGATATAGGTCACTTTCTCTGAATCTGGGGTGATCGATGATTCATTTCAATTTGGAACCAATACAGTCACCATTGAAGATTTGCTTTCCTTCCTCATCAAGCCAGATTCGTCGAACAAGGATAAAGGATAAGCACATAATTAAACTTCAAATATATCTTCTAGTCTCTCATCACTCTTTACTATGCACACCCTCCGATGTAAGAGAGTGTTAAGGTTCACACATGCAGTGTTGTTGTTAATTGTCATGGACGTGGTTACAGAGGCTAGAGACTTAGCAGCTAACGTTCTTTTCAAGTGTATCTCATTAAATGTTTTGTTCTCAATCTGTTTCAAGGCTAGCGTTCCAATTTCAATCGCTTTATCACAGTTTACGTTTTCATCTGCTTCAACCCCTGCTGACAAGGAAGAGAGTTAGGGTGCTTTAAAAACAGATTGTGTTCCTCAAACCAAGAAACAAAAGTTTGCAAGTCCTTGCAGCTTCTTTTCTGCCTTGCCTCTCGTATCTCCACGTGCTGCTCTGAAGAGACGCTGCACACACCTGCGTATTCTTCCATTGCCTCACACGCCTGAAAACAAACTGGCATGGAGTTGATTCAAGTTGCAATAGTTGCCACTGTTATTCCTCTGCCTCCAGTCAATGCACCAATGCTAGTCAAGGATGTCATCGAAACCTGTTCAACGGTAACGTCATCCCAGACTCCAGACCAAAGCTTTTCAGAACGTCGGATGGTGAAATAACACAATTAACGAACAAATCGTTTTCTGAGCTCATTGAGTTGAGAAGTTCCAGCGAATCTTGTAGGTAAACTTGTTCAGATTTAGCGTAGTTTAAGTGACCAGACGCATGTAAAATGGGGCGCATTTGATGTACATAGTGAAGGTAAAGAAGAAAGTCCCAACTTCTCTCAGCTCTAATGTACGTTCGAACAAGTTGAACCATTTCTGTGAAGTGAATCCACAGTCTTTGTGTTCGTTCTGATTCTTCTGAACGTTGAAGTTGGTTTCCCAAAATTTCTACAAAACTGTTCACTACAGCTGCCTTCGTAAATTCTTCAGAAGATGTATTACTATGCTTGCAAGTTGAGTAGACAAAATTAAGCTAATCTTTAATCACACGAAAGAGAGCTTCAGTAGTTTTCAAAAATATAGCAATTAGTGCCTCTTCGACTAGGAAGAGAGCACGAATAAGCTTCATGTCAGCTTTCACGTTCATCATTTGTTGAACACTATTTTTGGCATAGACAGGACTGTACAACTCCTCCAAATCATTTCCTGCCATGATGAATCCAATCGCTGACGGAAAGGGCATTAACAAGTGAGAACCTCCTAGTCGAATGAAAAGTGACTTCAAAAGGCTGTCATAATGTGCTGTTCCTACTATTTCACGAGCTTTAGCGTACAAGGCTGATCAAAAGTCACCATTGTTATTCTTTATCCATTGCTGGTCCCTTTTGTGGCAGCTTGGAGAACAGCCGTATAAATTGTTGACGGATATGAAGGAGCCAAGTTGATGAATGTAAGAGGGACTAAAGCGGAAGTTTGGAACTCTCTCGTCGCATACAGCATTTCCATGAAGCCGTTACAATCAGCTTTACGTTCTTCTGGGCCTTCTAACCAGGTACCACTCAACCAAAACAAATTAAGTATTCGGCCATATTCATATGTCAGTGGTTTTACTTTCGGCGAATCCATTTTTGTAGCAATTATTTTACAATCGCCAGATGTACTTGGGTCTCTGTAAGTTTGCAAATCAAACATGCCTCGTTTTCAACAGTATGAGCAGTAACATACTTTCGAGGTACGTTGTCCTCTACCTGAAGAGCGGTTTTAGGTGTTACGCAAGCAGTTCCACCCACGACACGAAACGTGTTATAGCCGCCCACAGTGCGAACATTGTAGTCTGCATTATCGAAAACAAATTGCACGCATCCGTTCTCAATGTTTATATGTTGGTGTATTAGAGTAACTGTTCCTAATTATCTGATTTCATAGCGGACATGAACATAATGATTACTTACCAATAATGCAATGTCTGCAAATGCCTTTTCTTCACAAAAGTCAGTGCTCATTACTCAAATTTTAGATGCTTTTGTTTGATCCCTTATTCTAACGACACAGACAATGAACTACTAAAGTTAGTTTGTTATTCTTGGTTTGGAGTATCAAAACATATGAAATTGCTTTTCTTTGAAGGTGTAGAAAAGTCGGTTCCATAATTACAGAATTGATACTGAAAGTTAAATTTCCTGCCCCCGGAATGATTTTTTTTTCCAAGCATGTTTCCTGCATTCGTATTTCTGGTTTCCACACACATTTTCAATCAGAATTAGAATGGATGATAGTAGCTTCATATTTATATCGTATTTATAAATATATTTGAAATATTCATTGTTTTCAATTATAATAATTTCGTAGAAAGGAAATACTTAGTATGCACTAAGCGGCAGTGCCCATTAGCCAGTGTACTGCATTTCTCTTCATTATCGGATAAGAAATGTCGTTAGGGTAAAGTAAAGACGTCACTGAAGTCGCGAGGCGTTGTGTTGGATGAAGGCGATAGGCGCAGAGCAGACCAGTCGGTCGATGTCTGTATCGTCCTTGTGGCAGGTCTGGCACAACGGCGTTGCTGCGAGATGCGTGTTGTGCTGACGTTACGGTGTCGGGTACTTGTAGCTCACGCGATAAGGCCATGTAGTCCGTGCCGACGTCGTTAAATTGGGGACTGTATTCAAATTGCAGTCAACCGTAGGAGATTTGCATTCGACCACGATCCGTAGCTGCCGCAACATGATTGTACATTGCGCATTCCGAGAGAGAGTGAGGGAGAGAGAATGAACAATATTGTGAGGTGCAGCTGTCGTGTGGCGTTATAGAATTCCGCAGGAGTAGCAAGTGGCGGAGGAGACTGTTGAAGAGTTGACAGCAGCGTCTTATATAGTGGAAGGTGGCGATTGGAAGACGCCGATGAGTGCGGCTCCCGGCAGATTCGTGGTCTACAGCCAGCACCTGTAGACTGTATATTATTCTCCAATTAAGACATTGCCGATAAGTACAATTTGTTCACTGCTTGGTGAAAATGTTATGTACTTTGTTTGTTATACAACACTTCAGCATCTATGCTTCTGATTGCTAATATCTGAAATGTTGAATGTTTATTTTAACCCATCTTCTTCCATCGGTAACTAATCTAAACGTATATTCATCTACAATGTGTGTATAAACGCGTCAGGTAAAACGAGAAAGGCATGACACTTGCGAAATTTTATGTTGATTACGGCTCACTCATTATCATTTGACGACTGTTGTGTGTGTATGAACGTACAACATAGAGGAATAGAGATAGGAATTTTTCAGATTGTATCATGGTGTGTAACATCCCAGTCCGTCATTATGTGCAGGAAATAGCAACATCTAAACTTACGTCATTCTGTTCTAAAAATAGAGCATTTCTGGTTGACATATGAGAACTCACCAATTTGAATGTTACCAGCCAACAGCTAATGCAGATAGAATTTGACCTATGTGATACCCAGCGGGCTTCGTGTTTTGGAATAACGTAGAGGTAATTGCAACAGCTAACAACCAAAACAAATCTCTGAAGACAGTGGACAGAAGCAGGGAATTATAGCCATTTTAATTTTCATTGGCGAGGGACATGTCCCAGCTAAAAATATCAAGGGCATATTCCTAAGCCTGTGTAGCAGGACAGAGTCAGTGACCTTCATGACGAGTGTTACAAGTACACAGCTCAAAGTAAGATGATCAGAAGTTAATTAGTTACAAAACTAACTATCCAAACTATCACAATTTTTTCTAAGAAAATGTCATATGCGCTAGAAATAAATTAAAAAAGTGTTCCTATTCTCCAGTTCCAAGCAAGTAGTATGTCGAAAAACTGACCTTAATTTCAAAGCATATTACCGTGTGAAAAACCTTCCTAAACATTCGCAGATGGGGAACCATCTGATTCACTACTAAGTCAGCTGCCATTTGACTGACAAGATCTGGACTGTAGAACCTACCTCAAACTATCCACACTAATCTCTGTGCCTGAGAATGAAAAGTATAAAAAGATGGTAATTTCAAATTTTCACTTTGTACCATTTCCTTAATCACAGAATATCGTTTCTTTTACAGGTAGAGCCAAGGTTACATCGTGACTCATAGATGACACTGCATAGACAGACTGAGTTACTATTTACTGCTAGTCTTAATTAAATTAAGCTTCGCTAGGCTTTTGTTGTGATGAGTACAATTAACCATATATTACAATTTTCCTTCAGGTCAGAAAT
Organism: Schistocerca cancellata; assembly: GCF_023864275.1. Classification (NCBI taxonomy): domain Eukaryota; kingdom Metazoa; phylum Arthropoda; class Insecta; order Orthoptera; family Acrididae; genus Schistocerca; species Schistocerca cancellata. The sequence continues at coordinate 62,127,357 of NC_064631.1, read as the reverse complement.
GATGCCAAGTATTCGCTATCATTACTCACTTAACTATTAATCGAACTAATGAAATGGCTAGTGGACAAGTTGTAGCATCTTACATGTCTTTACAAAGATTTTGTAAGTTCTGTACATGTTTCTTTCAATACATACCGGGATTTTGTTGGCATCGCTCACTTCTTTAGCAAGAGTATCAGGTGTCAGCGCTTCTTCAGGATGAACTCTGAAATAAATTAATACTTTTAGTTTTATTTATTCATAAATTTAAAATCGTATTACATAAATTATTCATACAAGGAATTACGCATGTAGCAGCCATGTAAAACTGTTATATAGTTACGATTAATTTGTTTAAAACACATATATGATATCTGACATAAATAGCCCAACTCGTTGATCCTTGAGTTACTGTTACGATTTGGAATTGGACATTCTTCACGGGCATTCTTTGAACTTGATTGAGCAATTTCCATACAATCAGAATTCTAAAGCATGAGAACTAATACTAAAGTCCCAGCATACAGCCTCAGACAATAAATTTGGATAAGCCCAAACATGCCACTCCCTCCAATCCTGGAAGACACTGTGTGAGACAGTAATTACAGATTATTCACGAATTCAGCTGCACTACATGTTAAGATCCACACTGAAGAATTCTGAACACACGGCACATCAGGCCGGACTCACCTGCTGGTCCTCCTGGACCTGCGGCCTCGTGGCAGCCTAATGCAGAGGCAGCAGGCCAGCAGCCGCCGCAGCAGGCCGCGGCTGGTCTTGGTCTCCCTCACCTCCTCCTCCTCTTCGCCTCCCTCTGCCTCAACCACATCGCGGTGCTGCTGCGGCGGCTGCTCTTGGGCTGTTTCGCCTGTGCTTTGTTTCTCTTGCACCTTACCTGCTGCCACGTGTGATACTACATACGTGAGCGCGGGTCTCGGGGACGGCTCAGACTGCACATCATGTCGGTAGCAGTGGCCTGTAAAATAAACGTTCACCATCACTCTAAACAACATCTATCTGCAAAAGCTCACAGTCATCCACTGATACAGACTAATAATGTGTCATAATTGCAGTATGTACATAGACAGCTATAATACTTATCATTACTGCTCTTGCATGTCAGAAAAGCTGAATACATCTTATAGTACTTACTGCTACACAACGTTGTCGACACTGTTAGCAGACAAATAATAATGAAGTTAGCACCCTCTGTAAACAGAAATTTATTAGATGTGATAAATAATTATGAACTAATCTAGTGTTTAAGAAGTACGAAACACCAGTGATGACCATCACAGAGGGCTGTGTTATGCCCATTACCAGTACAGTATTTAGTGGAAATATGACTCACACTACGGTGGTTCTAAACTGGAGAGCCATGAAGCTTTCTCAGCGTTTGCTGTAACTATGTTACTGCCACATGGATTTAGTTAAAGTTCCATCGGGAGAGAGTTCACTCACTGACAGACGCAATTCATGGAATCTGTCCTTGCTACTTAGCTATCAGGCTAATGAAGAGACGATAAACAGTAAAAAATTCATAACCTTAAACGTGAACTTTCCCGGCATCACACCTAATACAAATGATCAGTACAGTGCTTTTTTGGGTAAGACTAGCAGAACCGATCATCCTTAGCAAATATCACAGAATCCCCAGATCATGTTACGTATGAAGCAAACTACAACACAGTAACAAAGACGTTGCAACGCTACATTTATTTCGTGTTTATTATAGCAGACGCAGATGGGATATGGAAACAAGTTGCTGATATCAAACGCAACCTCTGTAACAAAGCCACTTCATCAAAACCGTTACACTACTTGAATCCTTACTGCTTGTATCCTCAGCACACAAAAAGGTACTCACGGTATTTGAACAAGACCTCCACGTCTTGCTCCTGTACAGGTCGTAGAGGTGGAACAGCCCTGCACTCTGCATCAGCACTCATCACCTGTAACAGAAATATGGAATGCAATGAGTAATGGGCATTACGCTAAACTGCAAGACACGGAATTTTATTAATAGCAGTAAATGTTTGTAAGACGCTCGGCAAAAACGTTTGATCGATATGCGATACTGCAATCACTCCAATTAAGTGATATTAGGACAAAGCGATATATTCTGTTGTTAATGTGAAAAAAGATAGAACACTAGCTTGTGTGGTTGTACTAAGGAATTTCTTCAGCTATATTTCGTAAATCATGACAATAGCTTCCGTACAGGGCATGTAGGTGGAATGGAGCTAAATTCGGCAACTGTACTTACGACCTGGAACAGAGACGCAGAATGCAATGAGTGTGGAATACTATGCTATATCAAAGCCACGGTATTTTCTCAATAGTAGTCAACGTATTGTAAAACGTACATCAAAATTTTTGTCAACGTTCCGTTCAGTAATTATTATAAAATTTATTTCATCACGTTCCATCATTAATAAGAACAAGATAGAGCGTGCTTGCACCGATGTGCTAAGAAAAACTTCTAAGACTATTACGTAAATTATGTATAAAGAAATTAAATCGAATGATTATTAGTCATATATCTAGTTACGTACCTACCTCCTTTAAGTTTACTAAATAATATCACGGAAATGGATTTTCTGAAGTGACGCTACATATTTTATTTCTCTGCCAGCAGAGCTGAAAATTATGTATTAGTGTCCAAGGTGTAAGAAAACGCAACAGGACCACAAAACTATGCAAAGAGTCACGTGTTAAATGAGCTCGAGTATTCAAAAACGGTTTGCAAAGCCAAACGTCTAGTATGAGGCTTCTCTTTACTCGAATTATTGTACGAACCAGAATTACAAAAAACCGAAGCACGCAATCACCTACTACCAGTTGTATGAATAAATTCTTCTGCCTTTATAGCCGCGTCATTTTGCAACATTTCAATACATCGCAATTAAAGACAGAGAAGTGTTTTATTGAAAGTGGGCTGCAGGTGAGGAGGCCGATCAACAAGGGGGAACCTCAGTCGTCGTGCTGCCTTTTACTATGTTGCAAATTAAATGGCGAGCACGCAAATAATATCAAATTACGTGTCATACGCTGCCATTAACAATAATCGACATTTCTTCTCATCTTCGTTGAATTTTCTTGCGTTTTGATTATAAAAGTATATCAAAATTGAAACGAAGTCAACGTTTCTAATCGAGAATGTCTACCGACACCATTGTGTGTGGTGCATCACAAAGTTTGTGAGTTTCTAGCCTATGAAGGAGGATATAATAGCGGTTGTGGCACTGCAGTCCGGAACCGCGGGACTGCTACGGTCGCAGGTTCGAATCCTGCCTCCGGCATGGATGTGTGTGATGTCCTTAGGTTAGTTAGGTTTAAGTAGTTCTAAGTTCTAGGGGACTTATGACCTAAGACGTTGAGTCCCATAGTGCTCAGAGCCATTTGAACCATTTGAGGATATAATATAAACATCAACAAAAGCAAAAACGAAGATAAAGGAATGTAGTCGAATTAAATCAGGTGATGCTGACGGGATTAGATTAGAAAATAAGACACTTAAAGTAGTTGATAAGTTTTGCTATTCCGGCAGAAAATAACTGATGATGGTCGAGATAGAGAGGATATAAAATGTAGACTGGAAATGGCAAGGAAATCGTTTCTGAAGAAGAGAAATTTGTTAACAACGGGTGTAAATTTAAGTGTAAGGACGTCTGTTCTGAAAGTATTTGCATGTATGGAAGTGAAACAGGGACGATAAATCGTTAATACAGGGAGAGAAAATGAGGTGGATCACGTAAATGATGAGAAAGGTACTGGATAGAATTGGGGAGAAGACCAATTTAACACTGGAGGGAAGCAAGAGGATTAATAATCGTAGAGATTAATACACTAAGCAGAGTCAGAAAAATGCAGGTTGTGGTAGTTACTCAGAGATAAAGACAGTTGCACAGGATAGAGTAGCATGGAGAGCTGCATCAAAGCAGTCTTTATACGGAACACCAGAGCAACAACAACAACAACAACAAAAATTTTCGCTACTTGGCTTACCATTCCGTGAAACAATTTAATATACAAACAATTACAATGTGCTACTAATAATTTGTTGTTCGCTATCTCACTGAATATAGAAGCTGCAGGCTAATAAATCATGCTGACACATATAAAATCAGATTGAGTGCACCTTCTACAAAAATCTGTGGAAACTTTGTCGCAAAACTGTCGCTGTTGCCAATATCAAGTCAATGTGAAAAAAAGGGTTGTGTTGAGATTTATTCTGAGAAAACAAGACATTTAAGTTGAATGCCACTGCACTTATAAACAAGAATCATTATTCGCGTCACGATAATAGACTCAAACACATCATCTGCTGACAAGAAAAAAAGACATTGATACCCGTAACGTGGCGGGACTTTAATACGATATAGCCGAGTCACAATAAATTATTAGTGTTAACTGTGGAGGTGCTTAGAGTTACTGTATCTTTGGTGCGGTTAACTCAATAGTAAACACGAAATTTTTGGATGCCGGTCGGGAAGAACATGAACTCGCACTACCTACCACACGCACTTTCAATGTAGACACACTGATGCAAGTAATACATCGATTTTCACCACAAGCAGAGAGGCCCACTGTAGCAAGCGCAATTCTGCATCTTTGCATTGGTCTTTTAATAAGTAATATCACTGCTTCCAACGCTGAACGTCACAGACAGCGTTACATCTATAGCAACTCGAACTGAGTGTTATTGTATGCGAAACGATGCTAACTTTAGTATATCTGTAACTCCTAATACATGTAATTACTGCAGCTACGCAGCTACTACTGGAACAGCAGCTGGAACACTGCTGGTTCGCTCAGCCATTGTGAACCAACCGATGAGAGGTGTTCATTAGAGACTCGAATGCACAGCAAAAATTTCAAATTTTTATTAATTACGTAAAATTCGCGAATGACAATGAAGTTACAGTGGGGAAGACAGTTTCCTGGCCCAACCTGCAACATAACTGCATAGATGTAAGCGAGATAAGAATGATGGGAACACTTCAAGGCAACAACAGAAAGCAGGAGAAGACGTACACATGTCAGATACTGGCCTTGCGAAGTTTAGGAGAAAATATTAGCTCTGTCTGAGATAAGGGAGGATAGGGTTAAGATGGAAATGAGTTTCAACTGTTCATATACTATCCCGCCGATTATATCTAAACACACGATAGTGAATATAATTATTCATTAATTTGCACGTATATGAAACAAAAAAAAATCCCATAAACATCTCAAGTAATATACATCTGTTATAAACATGAATGAAATGGATCTTTTGTAAAGATTTTTTCCTTGTAAATAAAACAACTGTTTTATAAAGGATTTTGACTTATTTACACAGACGGTATGACTGTTGAGAAAGGCAATTCACGCAAAGTAGACAACACCAGTTCATGTAGAACAAATACTGAAAGGAAAACGAAAATTCGAAAACAAAAGAGGCTCAACACTATTTTCTGTTATTTTCAGAAGGTGAATACGTTCCATCACCTGACTTTAGATTTATAGCTGAGTTTAAGACTGGTTTGCATGCTTTTCCTGTATCATAGCTGTCTGTGAATTTGCAGTTATAACGTTTCTAGGTATATAACGAAAATAATGACATTCCGAACAAAGTATCCAGTAAGACAAAAATCTGTTTTAGATAATTCATTTTTAGAACAAATGTTTCAAGTCTGTTACTTACACTAGACACATGCAGGTGGGGTATACTAAGTCCATCCCAGTGGGTATGGGGTGTGACAGGAAGGACATCGCCAAATATATGGTAACAAGGCCGACACCGCGCTAAAGTGGGACAAAGGCCCAAAGGAAATTAATGATGAAGGGGGATGGTGATTACTTTGTTACACTATGCAAATGAGACTTTGGAGGCCGCAAAAAGAAAGAACAGAGACGTGTTTGGAAATGAAGGAACATAATTAAATATTGTCAACATGAAAATCAAATGAATCGTGAAAAATCGACACAAAACCTCATTAGAATGAGAGATTCCACAGAAAATCATGAACTACAATTCGAATGAGAAAAGAGTTGTTCGATGACTTCGGAAAATATTGAAATGATTCTTTTTGTTAAGTTTGGAACGGCCAATAGTCTAATTCTTACAAGAAAGATGATAATGTGATCTGTATCCATTGGCGTTTTTGTTTTATCGTTATTCTGTAGAGGGGATGGTGAGATCGCATTCCTGACTATGGTTACACAGTTAATGTTAAGTTTGTGCTTATGGGTACCCAACCAATTACTTTCAGACTTGATCGTATGGCCCATTTTTGGATGTACCATCTTCTAGAGTATCTATAAAACTGAAGTTAAGAAATACTTTTAGTGTTTCATTTATTCCTAACTCATATTTGCTGCGAATATTGTAATATTACTGATGTTAGGCAAATGATATTACAACCGGTGTCTGCTGACATAAACATGAACGAAGATTACAAAACCACATATGCAACGGTAGTTTGGCGTGTGAGATGCGCAAGAAAAGGTAAAGGTGCACTTACCCCGTCTACGGCCTTTATACTGGAAGAGTTCCCGTGAAAAAAGGTGGGAAGTGAACACGGCGAATAATTCATCGGATGTGGATAAAGACCGACACTGCTTCTTCGTAACTTCCTGTGTTTCATAAACGAAGTTGAAGGATATTTTCTTTCACTCGGTGCAATTTTTAACCACAGTTTCGGAAATGGACATATAGCCGGAAAAAACGCGAAGAGATTGATTTTCAACTGCTACCGTGTACTGTCACCAGACTGGCTACGACGTACATCAACGAATTACCAACAGGAACGTACAACGGATGAGTTGCACGTGCTATAAGTTCACGTCAGTTCAACAAATTATTAATGAAACTCAAAATAGATACAAAATGGAAGCTACAGTGATTAAATCCTTGCATTCCGAAATGTGATAAGAGAATTTCGATAGTCATACATAACGTCTTTTACATTTCGTTTGTTTACGAACTGCATAGCACAAAAAACCACGCAAATCTACCCGAATTTCAAGCAAAGAAATAACGACTACACCGTGTTTCAGTATCTTTGTCTTTCATAATCAGTAATATCGTTGGATGTAACTTCCAACGTCGCTGAGTCCGTATTAAAGCCGTTTTATGAAAGAGGAGCGGTGCACACTGCATCCGAATTCTGTAACTTCCAATATGTGCACTTTCCACTGCTACGGATCTTACCTGAAACCGTGTGCAACATATCACTTACCTTTCCGTACTCGTGCCGAGGCACGTAGTACGGCTTCCGCTTCGCCTCGGGCACAGCGACAGGAACACTTCCGACGCGCTCCGACATTTTGAAGCAAATGAAAGGGTGCGTTTCCGCGGATATGATCTTAGCGATCGTCAATTGTCATTCATTGTTGCGTGTGCCGTCTCTTCTGCAATATCGATGTTATTGTTTCTGGAGGATTAAAGGCGAGCCGTCACACGGACTACATGCCCACGAATAGCGCCTGTAATCATTTTAGAGTGTTAAACCAGAGTGGAGGTTCTCGCGCGTGACATGCTAAACCCTCATACTTCCACTCAGGAAGTATTTAAGGCTTCTTTTACGCTGTTTGTCTGAGTTGTTTATGGGAATAACTAACCATATCCGTTAGCAAAATGTGAGCTTTGTCGATAGTTGTCATCCAAATATAATATGTGTGTCGAAAAACGAAAGTAACCTTGAAGTAAATAGGGTCGATCTAAAATCGTTACCACTATCCGAGAAATTATTAGTTGTCTTCTAGCCGACGCGTTTAACAGCTTGTAATATTTAATAGAACCATATATATAAATGGCTTTCTATCCGATCTTTACATTTAATGAAGATAGTTTCTGGATAACTGAAACTGTTCATTCGAAAAATTATTTTTTTTTGTTGTAACCACGTATTTTATTTCACTTATTTGATGTTTTTCCTTTGAGAATGCTATATGTCTACATCATCACCTAGAAAGAGACGTCACGGCTTACGAATAGTTTGAGGTAAAGCCATGAAACTTAGCTTTTTAAATGATTTTCACTCAAAATAGTAAGTGACCATAAAGAGGTATCAAATAAATTTTATATGTAATTCAAATTCTGAGTAAAAAGTAACAATAATTCCACTTTTCCTTTCACATGGGAAACGTGCCGTACTCTAAAATTTCTACTAATCATTCTACAAACGACGACCTAGAGGTGAAGATAATAAGTACAACCATTCCCGTTAGAATATCCAGTTCGGATATTAACCTGAATGGTTGTAATGCACAACAGAGTCGGTTAAAGATGGTTATATTGCTAATGTGAACACAAATTTTTGACTATACAAAGGCAAATCACTGCTGCTGCCAGGCAAAACACTAAGTGCAAAGTTTTCATAACAAATTGTGCTGTCGCCCTGCAGGAGAAGAAGTGGAAATACGAATGAAACGGTAATCCTTTGTGATTGGTGTTTAATGTCGCACCACACGCTTAAAAGTTTTTTGAGTACTGCGTGTGCCGAGTTACGGAAAATTGTCTTGTTTAAGTAATACCCTTCCCACAAGTTTCGTACCAGATTAGTATCCAGAAAAGTGTTGGTAAACGTACAGCGCCGCTCCCTGTTGATGCAACTCATTTAAATTACAGGTGGGCTGTAGCTGTGACAATATTGTTGGCCAGTCAGTCAGTCAGTTTCTGTTACTGAATGCGCAACCTGTGCATTTGTCCACGTGATTAGCGGTTTTCATACATTACCAAGATATGTCTTACCTTCTACCAATTCACGTCTTTCACATATTTATCGTTAGATCTACAGTGATTATGCAAATCTGGGTAAGGAAAATAAACTGGAGTGACTCAGATTGTTTTTCACTCTGATGCCCATTTCTTAATATACGCTGTAGCCGTTCAGGACAACTTTTTATATAAATTCTCTAGGAACGTCATCGTTTACATTGAACGTATCACTACGTGTTTTCTGTTGTTATCTTCGCCAGTTGCCCAATTAACTGAACCACCATGCTTTGCAAGAGCAATTCTATGAAAAAAAAAAGAGTGGCCATGAGGCATAGCGCATCATAACGCGCCCATATTAAGTAAGAAACGGGAGCGGGCAGCAGCTTTCAACAGCGAGTCATGGTTATCGTTACGTCTGTGGTCAAAAGGCATCAGCTTCTTACGGACTATGAAATTATCTGGTAGTTAAAACATAATTTTGAAACAAAACTGTGGTTATTATGCTTTGTACGACTGTCATTAATTATTGCTAATTTTAAACCACTCAGCATGCAAGTTCCGGGCAATCATTGAGGGTGGGTTTGTTGGTAATTGGGAGCTCCAACGTTATGCGCATTATGGGGCCCCTTAGGGACCTGGGTGACTAGAAGGGAAAGAAAACCATTGTGCAGTTCGTGTGCATACTGGGTGGAGTCATTCCAGGTGTGGAAATGGTCCTCCCAGATGCCATGAAAGGCACAGGGTGCAGCCAACTGCAGGTGGTTGCTCACGTCGGTATCAATGATGTGTGTCATTTTGGATCAGAAAAGATTCTCTCTGGTTTCGAGGGGCTAACAGAAGTTGTAAAGGCTGCCAGTCTTGCTTGCAAGATGAAAGCGGATCTGACCATTTGCAGAATAGTCGACAGGACCGATCGCGGAATGTGGTACAGAGCCGAGTTGAGGGTCTAAATCAGAGGCTCAGACGTTCCGCTACCATGTAGGCAGCAGATCCTCGACTTGCGCCAAAGGTTGAATGTGTTTCAGGTTCAGCTGAATAGGTCAGGTGTCCACTATACGCAGGAGGCGGCTACACGGGTAGCAGGGGCTGTGTGTTGTGGACGGAGCGTTTTTTTTACGTTAGAGGCTCTCAGAAAAACACAAAAAGGGCTTCAGTCACAAAGGGTGCAGGCCGAACACAGGAAGAACGTAGGTACTGGAGCCATTGGTATAACAGTTGTAGATTGTCGTACCTGTGTTGGGAAAATACCAGAGCTCCAAGCGCTAATAGAAAGCACTGATACTCAAATCGCTGTAGGCACTGAAAGCTGGCTAAAGTCAGAGATAAGCTCAGCGGAAATTTCTGTGAAGAAACTAACGGTGTTCCGAAAGGATAGGCTAAACACGGTTGGCGGTGGCATGATTGTTCCTGTTAGAAGTAGTTTAACTTGTCGCGAAATTGAAGTAGATACTTCCTGTGAGTTAGTATGGGCAGAGGTCATTGTTGGCAATCGGAATAAAATAATAACAGGATCCTCTTATCGACATCCCAATTTAGACAATACAGTGGCTGAAAGGTTCAAAGAAAACTTGAGTTTGATTTCAAACACGCACCCAACTGATATGGTAAGAGTTGGTGATGACTTTAATTTACCCTCAATATGTTGGCGAGATTCTGGAGGTGCACATACAATATCATCCGAAATTGTGCTAAACGCATTCGCTGAAAATTATTTCGAACAGTTAGCTCATGAGCCCACGCGAATAGTAAACGGTTGTGAAAACACACTTGTCCTCTTAGCAACAAATAATTCTGAGTTAACAACGAGCATCAAACCCGATACAAGGATTAGTGAACACAGGGTTGCCATTGCAAGACTGAATATTGTAATCGGTTAATTCTCAAAAAAAAAGCGAAAACTATACCTATTCAAAAAAGCAGATAATAATTCACTTGACGCCTTCCTGAGAGACAACTTCCGCTCATTCCAAATTAATAATATAAGTGTAGACCAGATGTGGCTTGAATTTAAAGGAATAGTATTGGTTGCAATTGAGAGATTTATACCATATAAATTAACTAACGAAGGAACTAATCCTCCTTGGTACACAAAACGAGTTAGAACACTGTTGCAGAAACAACGCAACAAACTTGCTAAATTAAACAGTTGCAAATTACCCAAGATTGGCGATCTTTTACAGAAGCTCGAAATTTAGTGCGGACTTCAATGCGAGATTCTTATAACTGTTTCCACAAAGAATCTTTGTCCCGAAACCTGGCAGAAAATACAAAGAGATTCTGGTCGTATGTGAAGTATGTTAGCGGCAAGAAACAATCAATGCCTTCTCTGCACGATAGCAATGGAGATACTATTGAAGACAGTGCTGCCAAAGCAGAGTTACTAAACACAGCCTTCCGAAATGCCTTCACAAAAGAAGACAAAGTAAATATTCCAGAATTCGAATCAAAAACAGCTGTCAACATGAATTACGTAGAAATAAATATCCTCGGAGTAGTGAAGCAATTTAAATCAATTAATAAAAGCAAGTCTTCTCGTCCAGTCAGTATACCAGTGAGGTTCCTATGGGAGTATTCTGATGCAATCATATACAACCGTTCGCTCGACGAAAGATCCATACCCAAATACTGCAAAGTTGCACAGGTCACACCAATAATGAAGAAAGGTAGTATGAGTAATCCACTAAATTACAGGCCCATATCGTTAACGTCGATATGCAGTAGGATTTAGGATAATATAGTGTGTTCAAACATGGTGAATTACATGGGATACACAGTCAACGTGGGTTTAGAAAACATCGTTCCTGTGAAACACAACTAGCTCTTTCTCACATAAAGTGCTACTAACAAGGGATTTCACATCGATTCCGTATTTCTGGATTTCCGGAAGGCTTTTGACACTGTACCACACAAGCGGCTTGTAGTGAAATTTGGTGTTTATCTAATATCGTCTCAGTTATGTGACTGGATTTGTGATTACCTGCCGGAATGGTCACAGTTCGTAGTAACTGACAGAAAGTCAGCGACTAAAAAAGAAGTGATTTCTGGCGATCCCCAAGTGTTATAGGCCCTTTGTCACAGAAATGATACAGGATTTGGCCTTGACATCATTTAAAGAAAGGTGTTTTCCGTTGCCGCAGAAACTTCTCACGAAATTCCAATCACCAACTTTCTCCTTCGAATGCGAAAATATTTTGTTGACCTACATAGGGAGAAACGATCACCACGATAAAATAAGGGATATCAGAGCTCGTACGGAAAGATATAGGTGTTCTTTCTTTCTGCGCGCTATACGAGATTGGAATAGTAGAGAATTGTGAAGGTGGTTCGATAAAACCTCTGGCAGACACTTAAAAGTGATTTGCAGAGTATCCATGTAGATGTACATGTAGATGCAGAGTAATGGTGTGAATGGGAAGTAAGATATTAAATGTTTATTATTATGCTTATTGACGAGGTACACATAAGCGTGAGAGATGTGATTGTACAGAAAAACTAAATTATTGCCTCGAAGATATTTTGTAATGTACAACAAACCATTTTATGGAATTGGGAAAACAAGAAATACATTTTGAAAATTCTGTTATTTAACCCTCCGTTAGAGAGGTGAATACTATAACACCAACAGAAAGGAGGGCTGGGGGATGCATTACGTTGTTGGAAGCGTGTGAGCGCTCGGATGTAAGGAGTTTATATAGTTTGAAACGGAAATGAGGGAAAGAAAACAGACGGACTAAAGTGCATGGTAAAATGGTTATCCCAATGACAGTTTCGAAGTACACCATCACACTTGAGATCAATTTAAATCAGTTCAGGGGTGCATTAATTAAACGCTATTGACGATTCGGCATTGCAGTCTATTCCACAATTAAAATTTCATGGATATAAGGGAGAACATAACACAGGAAAATTAATACAAGCTGACCTACTCTCTCTTTCTTTCGAAGCATTAATCCCGACTTGCGGGGTCTGCTGTTTTGCTACATCTCCTCCATTTCTCCCTGTCGTTGACATCTTCTGGTCTTAAGTCAACAACGTGCATGTCTCCCCTGACGTTGTCAGTCCATCTCTTTGCCGGTCTTCCTCGTAGTCTTGTTCCTCCTGGGTTGATGTGGAGCGCTGTTTCTGCGACTGAGTTGTCTTGATTCCTCATGGCACAAGCTAACCTACTGCACCAGGAAAAATTTTCACTTTTGTTTATGGGAAGTGCTGGGACTAAAGAAGTTTAGAATAAATTTTAGCATTGACAATGATGCAACGCTATGGTATCAAATCAAGAACAGGAAAAATATAAAGCATTAATTCCTTGTACACTTCATTCAATGCATTCTCCCAAAATGCAAAAACAGCATACAAAGAACACATATTGTACAAGTATAGTTTATGAGAATACAACCCTTGTACTAGCACTTTGGCCCAGGTATGTGTAGCTATGTCACGTACAAGATGTATAAGAAAAGTAATGAGAGTGATTTTTTTTCTATCACAGTTTTAATTTTTTTCAAACAAGAATATTGTCCATTCCAAAGTAGTTCCCTTCAGGAGGTGCAATCCGGTGGAGTCGTTTGCAGTACTGGTATCAGAGTTGAAGGATTTCATTTGGTAGGCCCTTTAACATGTCTGTCACACTCTTTTGAATGTTCTTCAGTGATCTAAAGTGATGTCGTTTTCAGATATTTTTCAGTTTCGAGAAAACAAAGTGGCAGAGACTCATATCAGGTGAATATTGGGGCTATGGAACATCAGCATTCCGTTTGAGGTCAATAAATTCGTGATGGATGCGACCACTTGAAGTGGAGTGTTGTCACAATGCAGTATCCACCTGCCTGTAATGTCCGGCCTCACTTGATTCACCATTTTCCTGGCTTTTAAAGGACATCTTTGTAACACTCTTGCTTGACGGTTTGTCGTGGAGGAAGAATCTCACAAGAGCCCATACACGTTCGATGTTCTGGCCGGATTTTGAAGTTGAAGTCTCTCTCTGAGCACAGTTCTGCTTCAACGTGTTGTCGGCCTTCCTAAATCTATTTGCGACAGTGAAAAACTTGCGCTCTTGATAGAAATGTTTCCTAAGGACCAGTTTCTAGTGATCTAAGGTCACACACGCTGATTCCCCAATTCAACATCAAACTTGATGGCATAACGTTGCTCTAAAATCCGCTGTTCCATTTTCGTAACAGACAATAAAAACGCCACATCACTGATGGCGTCTCAGAAGTCACATAATGGATGTACGGAGGTGAAAACTCAGACTGAGTATCAGGAAGGGATGAAAGTACTGGTCGACACAAGAACAACACAGCGTTACCAGATAGCTCGCATTGTTGACCATCTCGATACTTTCCTCACACGCCTCGTGCATTTCACATATTCTCTTCTGACCTCTCTGTTTTTACACCTCTGTCTGTCTGTCTTGTCTTGCAACCTCTCCTGGGCAGAACGAGCGTTGTACTTGCTTAACGCTGAGTGCAATACGTTACACATACTCTATGAATCTGAAGAAGTAGTATTAAATATCAATCGATCTTTTTCATACTTGGTATACCAACTTCTATCGATTACGCAACCATACTGTTACAAGTTTATATCAAAAACTTCCATACTTTCGGAGTTGTAAAATTTTACCTAATTCACACAATATCCGTGCTGGCATTGTGTATTACGGTTCAAATGGCACTAAGCACAATGGGATATCTGAGGTCATCGGTCCCCTAGACTTAGGTTAGTTAGGTTTAAGTAGTTCTAAGAACATCACACACATCCAAGCCCAAGGCAGGATTACAAAGTGCGACCGTAGCGGCCGCTTGGTTCCGCACTGAAGCGCATAGAACCGGTCGGCCACAGCGGCCGGCCCCGTATTAGGGACTGTAACGTATTCATCTGTAGAATCAATTGAAACTTTAACCGAGAGTATGGGTTCGCATAACCGAATTTTATGGAAATTCTTTAGCTTCATTACCACAGATTTCTGACGTAATTAGAAGTACGTTGGAAAATTATTCTTCCATTGTATTTTGGTTGTGTCAGTGGTTTGGAGAGGCAGAGAGTAAATGAAGGACATACGTAAAGTGAGAATGAGACATTTTACTAAAAGTATGTAAAAGCATGCGTGAGAATGTTGCTGCGCAATAGGGCAATTTGTGACGTATGTCCGAGTGAGCTTGATTTTGTAAAAGACAGCCAGAAGTGGCATGGAGTATTAAATTTATTAGTAATATGTTTTGTGGAAGGAAATCGCATTTTGTTTTCACTAAATTTTATTTAGTTTTGGAATTGCGGCATTTCAATTACTTGTGCTAATCTGACTGACAGGCATTAGAAATAGCGCGAGTATAGAAGTGCTGGGGATGATCTGATTGGCTGCTTAACATACTAGCAGAAAGGAGTTTAGCATTTCCCGCGCATTTGAGCAGGATCGTAAAGGCCCTGTGTATACATTAGCTCATGAAATTATTGCCATGATAATACTGGTGAGAACCGCGGTTCGTGACCGATAATAGGATTTCCCCAAGTTCACTGTGTGCTGGAGCAATTACATAGTTTGGAGTTTGACTCACCAGGTCAAGAGGACACAATAGGTGATGCGAGACTATTTCACGGAAGAATTTGTTGGAAGTTTGTTAAGTGGAAGCTATTCATATGCTCCACGTAATTAATTGACGGTGTTTTTTGGGGGATGGTGGTGAGGTTGCAGCCCTGTTCGATTTTAGAAGACCAAAGCACTGTTACAGGTGACAGGAAGTAGACTTTGACAAAGAGACCAATAATGCTGAATAATATCCTGAGATTCCCGTAGCAGCGAAAGTCTTTCTGGAACTATTTATCAATAATTTTTTTCACACCGTACATTCTGTTATGCATTTTAGGACTGCCGAGTGGTCCAACGGAGTCAGAGTAAATTATTGGGGTGTCGGTAGATTTTGCTGGCCATTGCCTGAGGAGGTTGAGTTGTTGTGTGCTCATTTATAATTTCAAGTAGTTAATGTCAGGGTCCAAAGAAGTGATGACGATCTTTTTTTTATGTTTTTATAAATGGAGTTCTGTGTAGATAAATGTTTGGAGGACACTCGTGACAAATCTTTGGTAAGCACCCCGCAGTAGTGTTTGTTTCTATTGAATAAACCCGTGGTTACTTGTTGGAACGAAAAACAAGTTCTGATTCTAAAATTAGAGTACGAAAAGTCTCAGTAAGACAAAGCACTGAAGAAAATTACGATTTAACAGGAGGAGGAAGAATTGTTATAAAATATGTGGAAGCTTCTTTCTACAAAAACATTAAAGACAGCTATTTCATTTTCCTCAAAGACAGACAAATAAGTTACGTTTGCAACTAGACTCATATTATCATTACAAAAATTGGCAGAACAACATGAGTTCTTGATTGTATGGTGATGTTAATTTCTGTCACATAGCATTGATATTCGTGTACTGATATGTTTCAAGTGTATGAAACTGTATTGGAGTGTGATTTCTGATCACGAATAGATAGAAATATTCCGGAAATTTCATGACTTTGAAAGTAAGAGCAGGCATAATGGATACCCTCCGCGGCTGATCTAGAAAGAAGGCGTGCTGCACAAAAGACCACGGAAAAAAATTATGGATATCGCGTGTTAACTACAGAGGCCGAGACTGTCAAAGTGTGAAAACCGGAATTTTGCAGCCTTTTAGGCACTGAAAATGAACATGTGCGACGATTTTTGTTATAGTGTGAAAAACAATGTTGAACCCTATGACAGAGGGGATGTGCTACTGCAAACAATGCGGCACCCCAGACCTGCAGATAACTGAGAAGCATATTAAACCATCCCCCATGAATATCACGCATAACTCTACCGAACAAGTGTGTTACTTAGATGCTGAGTTGTTTGTAAAAACCATTTGTGAAATTCTCATAAAGCTACATTTGCACGTCATTTGAAATATATTTCAGGGGTTTCAATGAGTGTTTTAATTATGCTCTGAGCAGCCACTAACCGAATTTGATGTTGTTTTGAGTCACTTGCTGCGAAAATTGAGAGGAAATCGTTCAACGATATAGCATATTCTACAGCTATGAGGAATTAATGGTACATAAGAAAAGTAATAGGAAAATTCAATTAAAAGATGGATGCAATAAAGAAGATGTGTGCGGAAAATGAGCATGTGGTGTCATTGTGTTTCTGTTACATGCAGTATCTGCAGATTCCTGAGCTCACAGTGCAGGAAGTATTTAATTTGCGTCGACTTAACGTTAATGCATTCTATGTTACATACCTAAAAAGCAACAGATCCAAGCTATATCTGTACCATGAAGATACAGCTGACAAAGGACCTAACGAAATATGTTCCTTTTTGGTTGATTACATCAGGACAGTGCATAATAAATGTGTTTCTGAATAGCACGTGTTCTCTCACGTGTCCCCAGCATAATACAATAACAACTTAGTGGTTAAGCTAATGCTCTGAAATTCCGGCACATTCAAAGGTGTGTTCCAGCGTTTTGCTGTGCGTGGTCATGTACTTTTGCCATGTCATCGTAAACCTGCTTGCGTAAAACGGGTGATGGTTAAACAAGGCAGAATATACTCCTTGTAGGGTTATGTCGAAAGATGATCACTTGGTCCAAAAATCAAAATACTCAAGTATAGCTTGTTAACACATAAGGGATTATGGTTTACAACAAATCGCGGCCCAAATTTTATGAGCAATACTGTTTGTCTGATGACAGTTACGTAAACTGTGTGGACCAGAACTGCACAGTTTAATTCACAGGGCCGTCATTTATGAGCTTCCATCACAGTTTATGGGGGAAATTGAGTGTTACTATCATAGTGATGGTCTCAAAAAACTTCTTTGCGACTCTCGTTATAGGCACAACCAAAGTTGCCTTCATAAATGGCACATAACAACATAGCCCCAATCAATGACAAAAAGCTGAAAGACATAGAACAACTGCTGCTGTACATTCCTGAAGGGCGCAAAGCCTTTTATCTGGAACTGGCTCAGTGGCCTCTGTAGACATTCCTGCATATGATTTATAGAAAAATCTGTTGTTTACAACAAGCTTTGTGTAGATTTTTGTCAATGTCCTTTTTAAAAAATAAACAATTGGTATGAAGCTATCCTAGAAGTAATATTGTATATTAAATTTACATAATAAACTAATATTTTGTAACATAAAAAAAACTTTGTTATTAAAATGTTAGTATAAAATGTTTAATCTCCGATACCACATAAATTCATCAATCTTTTTAGAAATGTTACATGCAACGTAGTACATTTACAGTTCATTATTTTATTGTTAAAGTTTACCTTACAGATACAGCTGATTTTTAAATGAATGCACGCATCCTACATTTCATCATATAGCTAGTACACAGTTTCTTCTTCTTTTGAAAAATTTTCATTTTTGGACAAATGTTGTTTTCGCAATTACTGATTCATACTTACTTTTCGTTTCGGCAGCTGAGAACACCGCACCGCTGTAAGCATAACATTCAAGTATCTCAAATAATTTTTTTCTATTAGGGTGGTTGTCGTTTTATTCCCGAGTGATTAGGCTTTCGTTACTGACACAGAAATAGTAATGCTTTATTTTTTTTACTTCCGAGTGGTACCAACAGTACACGTGAAGTGACGTGTGTATTGATTTCTGACCCTTGAAAGAAAGACTGCTAACGAATCGCTAAGATTTGCATTAAATGGGTAGTAATCTTAAAGTTCAGACAGATAATAAGTGAACTAGTCTTTAATTTTTTTTTGCTGTGAATAGGGAGCAGCTACTGTCTCATGTAACTATGTTTCTTTATCCTGCTTAAAATGTGCTCCTAGGACAGGGTTTAATAAAAGCATAAAGAACCTACATCCTGAATCGTGATATATACAGTCAGTCCATTGCGCGAATAGTCTGCTGATTTGTCTTGAACTAGGGCTAATCCCTGCTTCTTAATATTCTGAGCTGTGTATCTTGCTGAGTGTGACAGGCTACCGAGAAACAATTCACCTTGGGCTAAAAGAATAGTTGGAGGTAACCCATTTGTCCTCTACTAAATATAAAGGTTTTGAGTGACTGTTGGAAGTAAATAGTCGCTAGCCATATGGCCTTTGCGGTTCGGGAATGCATTTACCTTAGTTGCAGTCCAGCTGGACAGCAGAGGGTTTTTCCGTTTCGTCTACGCTATAGAATGTGCGCCGAAATTTAGCACCTACCCAAAAAGCTGTTTCTTTCCAGAAACAGGGTACAAACTAATCGTTCAGTACTTTTAGTGTGAGAATAGTATAGTTGTTTGTTATGAGGACATATCACAGCAGTAAGGAATAGTACAGGTGTCCGTAGACAATGTGGTCCAGGATCTACTGTTGAGTGTACATAGTAAAGTTGGTACATTCTGAGCGTGTTAGGTGACAGAAAAAACATTTTTTATGAAAATGATCCAGAACATACATGAAGGAGTGAGTGGATCTATTCACAGTGGAACGTTCGATATAAGTAAATAAAAGAAAAGCATATTGGTTTGATTAGTTATAGTACTTCAAATGAGACATAGTCGAGTACAGATAAGGCGTAACGAGGATGCAGCCTGATTGTACTTCATGCTGTGCCTCTGCTGTCTTCATTGCGCCTACCAACGGCAACCTATTTGTAGCCACCTCGGAAGGTTCCGGAGAATGGAGAACAAATAACGTTAAGTAATAAAACAAGAGGTATTAGTTTATCTGATTAGATGAATGTTTTTGGGATTGTTGTCAAGACAGCTATTCCTTTTCAATTGCGAATCGAGTTAAGCACTGTAGGGAGTTATTTTGTACCAAGTGATAACCCAAGCGGACTGTGACTTCTTTCAGTGTGGTTACGTGAATTTATCGCTCGTGAAGTAAAGTTCGGGTATTTAAATGAAATACTAGAGTATTTTTTAAAATGACAGAGCAGTATCCACTACTCTTAGCAGAAATTCTAGAGGAGATTAAACAGTTTCGTAAGAAGACAAGGAAGATACTAAACAGTTCCGTGGGAAGACAAAACAGAGTACTGAACATTTGTCACAAGGTCAACAATATTTCAAGGAATGAGTCAGTTAGAGCAAAACAGGACTTAAGAAGTTGTACCATAATCCTGAGTTCACAGATGTTAGTACAAAAATAGGAAATCTTGAGGAAAAATTAAATGAAGCAAAAGAAGGACAGGAAACGTATATTAGTCCCTCGCTTCAGGATGTGACTAACCAGATTAGTAGCAACTACGTTAAAGTTAATTCCGAGATGAATAAGTTAAGTACTAGTGTATAAGACTGAATAACTAAGGCACACAGATGTGTAGTAGAGAATGTGAAAAATGCTAACCTTTTAGTATCTGAAGGCAGTTTTAACCGGAATAAAATCAGCACTAAGCGAAAACCTGATGGTGGTAATCGGAGTTGTACAGATAGTGTGCTGATAGTGGATCGAAGGAAATCTGAGAAGGATAATTGGGATTTTCACGCATCTTTAGTAAAAGTAATTCTCTGTGCAGTGAGTATGTTCGCGTAGTGGAACTAATACTGGTAATGAGTGACAGTAGTAACCATTTTCCTACATTCGACCCTATTGGCTGTGTGCATCTCTTAACATTTCTTAAAGCGTTTACAGGTGTTCTTCCAGAGACATGGGGTTATAATATAAGTGTGATGTTAAATTTAAATCTATTATCAACTGTTCATCAATTTATTAAAGCTTTTAAAGCAAAGCATTCGTCATAGAGTATCCAACACAAACTAAGACTAGAGTAGTTTAGGGCCCACAGAAATACAACGAGAGCTGGGGAGTGAAACACGTATGTAACATAGCAGCGATGGCGAGGCATTGTAGCATCTGTGACCAGAGAGTATGCGCTTGACCGCGCGAGTGTTGCGAGCGGTTCTCAGTCTGTCAGTCAGTCGTTGCGAGTCTGTAGCTCTGTCGAGTTGAGCAGTACTCAGTCAGTAGTCGTTGAGAGCAGTTCAGTGGTAGTCGTCGTGGAGTACACTAGTAGTCGTCATGCAGAGCAGTCTGTGGGCAACACTGGTCAAGATGCTGAATGAGGTATATTGTTAATTAAGGTAATCATCAGATAATGTAAAGTTTATTTATTGTAATTAATTTCCAACAAGTGCCCCAATAATAATTTTGATTTCAAAAGCAATTTTACAAAAAAAAAATTTATTTAATTGAAGTTCCACTTCCCTTAAACAAAAGTCTCAGTTAAATTAAAAAAAAAAAAAAAAAAAAGGAATATTATTATTTGCAATGCAGTTCCTCCAAGCTGTGCGCAAGAATAAGAGCAGAAATGTGACTAGCAGTTACAATGAGGTAAGAATATAATTCTGATTTTTGTACAGGGCCAAAGACCGATATTTCGGTTTAATTGAAATTTCATTATCACTGAGATTTTCTTATCACTGAATTGACTTTCATTTTGTTTTGTGAGGAATTTATACTTGGGTCAGATTGCTAATTTTTGTCTAATGGTCATTGTCATTGAATTGATTTGCTGGGAGATTACGTTAGGTTGTATTCTTGTTAACATTCAAATTATTGTCCGGTCAACATTTTTGTGGGAAGGTTTCACTTGGTCCCATTTTTATTAAATATTTTCTTTTTAAATTTTTGTGGGGAGGTTACACTTGGCGACACCCAGTCCAGGATCGTATTTCGTTGAGAGTCTTTTGAACAACAGTCAGATATCTGCTCTTATTTGCTTAGATATAATTAGGATTTGGCGCAACGCTTTTATTAACTTGTGACTTTCTTTCTACAGGTCAACGGCAATTCGTTGCTCTGTTGTATTTGTGTGTTGCTTTTGCATTGTGCTTATTTATTTTGTGAATATTTGTGACTATTGTCAAAATGCCGCGAAAGACTGTGAATAGTGTATCGCGAAGTATTACGAACGAAATTACCGGCTCAAACGACTTTACCGATAGGACATGTGACACGCAGTGTAATGATGACAATCCTGCGTTCACTAACAATCAATGCATTACAACCACTAATGATGACTTTTGTCTTAATGATGAACGAACGAACTCGATTGTGTCTTCTGTTAACTTGACGACAATTGATGACGCTGGACGCTCTATTGTAATGAGCGCTACCCAGCTTAACACAACCGGTTTGGAAAATTCAAGTAACATACAAACAAATTTTTCGAATGAAAATGGACAGTGTACTGAAAGTACGACTGATCTATTTAATTCCGAAATAGTGTCTGACAGTGTACATCCGACTGATAATCCTTTTGGTAAATTACAGAATGACCAAATGGTCACACAATGCGCGACAATTGTAGGTACACCATTAAACAGTGCTGAGAATAGAAATGCTGACTTTGGGTCGAATCCAATTATGGCATTGTTGCTACAAATGACTAAGCAGTTTAATGAAAAACTTGATAACAATTCCAAACAACAGAGTGAAGATAATAAACAATTTAAAGAAAATTTCAAAGAACTTAGTGAACAGGTCAAACACCAGAACGAAAAACAAGACAAACTTAGTGAACAGGTCAAACAACAGAACAAACAGCTAAATGAAAAATTAGACGACAATTCCAGACAGCTTAGTGAACAAATTAGAGCTGTTGCCGCGCAGTGTCATGACACTAAGGAACAGTTGCGCGTGGAAATTGAGGCTTGTTCACGCAAAAATAGCGAAGAAATTAAGTCTGTTGCTCAGGAATTAAGGGAATTGCAAGCAGCTGCAACAGAAACACTAAGAGACGAAATTAGCGGAGTCGCTAAACAATGCTCTGAAAAAGCTACACAATTACGGGACGAGTTTAAAGCAATGACAGCAGAACTTTCGCGCACAATGGATTCAAAGATAGACGCGAAATTCGAACAACAGAATACTCAGATTGACGAACGCTTTAATCACCACATAGAAAACAGTAATACACGTTTCCGCAAATTTATTCAAGATCAAAATAAAGTCAAACGTCAAGTTATGGAAACAATCACTGCACAAAGACAAGAAGACAAACGTAAAATGTTCGCGAAAGCAAAGACGTATGTAGACAATAATATTGCCTCAGTGTCCGACGAAATTAATTCCATCAAACAGTCGAACACAGAATTACGTGACGAAATTTCCAATCTTAAATCAAAAACAGATACACACACAGTAAATATTCAAACAGTAACAGACAGATTCGAACAATTAGAACTAACACAGGATTGCGATGTCATCAAAGCTGATGTTAAAAAACTGAGCGAAACTACGCGTAAGTTGCAAAAACAGATTAATGCGTCCGATTCTAAAACCGATGATCAGGCAAAAATACTGACTGAAAAATATGATGAACTAGCCAGTCGTATTGATGCTATTGAAAGTAGTAATGACAATAAATCAGACGACACTACACCGATTTCATTTAACCAAACACCTGAATTTCAAAATTTACAGCAGACAATTAATGAGATCGACTCGTCTAACAACACGTTGCGTAGAAAATTGTCGAGTTTGCAACAAGAAGTAACAGAGATGAAAAACATTTCAGTTAATAACATACCACAACAGACGCCACTTTATGAACATTTGTCAGACTCGCGCAACGCGTATAATTTGGGTAATCTACAGAGAGTACGGGACTTACATTCCGAACAACCACAGTTCAATAGATACTCTTACGATCCTGAACCTGTTGCATCACACAGAGATGATAATTTCGATTACAAACATTTTCTGTCAGTGAGAAAGTTTAAAGTATTTAAAAACGATAGAACGCAGATTCACCCACTGGATTGGATTCAACAATTTAGCTTTGCTCTTCCACCGAGTTGGCCTGTTACGCACAAACTTGAATTTATTTGTAGTTTTTTGGAAGGCGAGCCGGCAACTCGTATGAGACCGATCGCGAGGCAATGTTACTCGGTAGAAGAATTCCAGAATGCTTTTCTGTCAGCGTACTGGTCGAAGACGACACAGCGCGGAATTAAAGATCAGTTAATTAGTTTGCCGAATTACGAGAACTCAAATTTTCCCAGTGTGACGCAATTTTTTGAACACATGGTACAACAAAACCAATACCTGAGTGAACCGTACAGTGAATCCGCACTTATACAATTATGCATTTCCAAATTACCACGGTCATTACGAGTGTCGCTGCTAACGGGCCAGCAAAAAGAAAACATTTCAGCATTCAGGGATCTTTTGCAGCTTTTAGAAGTACAGCAATCTGATTATTCATTTGTGAATAAAAACTTTTCGTATAATAACCAAGGTCAACAAACTTACAGTAATTATGATCAGGGACGTAATTTCAATAGGAAAAGTAACAGACGCTTTAGGAACGACAACTACCAGAACTTAAATCACAGACAAAATTCAGATTGTCAATATCGTCAAAATTTTCAGCAACAGGAACCACACTTTAGTAACAATAGAGGTATTTCACAACAACAACATCAAAACCAGCCGGTTAGCATACCTAACCAACAATGGAATGCACAAGGTCAACCAGGCTTCAATGTTCCGCCGCGAGCACGTATAGTCCCAGATACAACAAATAGTAACGTACGACAGCAAGGAAACAACTACGTACAAAGAAGACAATATTTCAATTCCTATCGCAATGTACCGTATAGGAATGACTATCACGACAGACGTAAAAACGATGAACACAATTATCAGCGTACATATAATAACAGTCGGTCTTACCAGCAACAAAGTAATCAACAAGAACATATTCTCATGAATGAACCCGACAGTAGGTACCATCCAGAGCGTAATACGTCTGGAAGAAGTAATAGGACAGTTCAAATCGTCGAAATGCCACAGAATCCTCCTAATAATAATAACACGTCAGATAGAATCTGACTAGATACTGTACAGGACGCATCTTCCAATAACACAAGCACTACGTTTGACAAGCAAAATGTTGTTCACGAAAATGTAATTACTTTTGACGATATCAGAGACACTCTCTTGCAGGAAAGACCATTTGTTCAGAAAACTATTTCACATCCTGTTATCGAAATTAAAATTGGTTCATTAAAATTCTCAGCAGTAATTGATTCCGGATCACCTATATCAGTAATAAATGAGGAGACTTTTAACGAGTGCAACAAAGAGAATACCTATCCGACATTACCTTTAGGCAAAACAAAAGTGAAAGGAGCAGTATCGAGTAAAGGAGTAGACGTTAAATTGCAGACACATTTATCATTTTGTATTGGAGGTCATACTTTCCACTCTAATTTTTGGATTGTTCCTTTACTGACAACAGACGTAATTTTAGGTAATAATTTTCTAGTACAACACGACGCTATTATTGATTTTCAAAATTCCTTTTTAATGTTAAAGGATGAGGATGCACAATTGGCTTTAGAGTTTCAGTACTCACTATCTGCGGAAGAACAAACAATTAATCGCACAGAGGTCATTTCCATATCACGTGGCATAGACTGTAATCCCACATTGTTCACGGATACGTACGTACACAACGGTAATACTCCAGACGAAGCTGACTACGACGTGATGCAAATGATTTCCGATAAAGTTAGACAAAGCAGTGCAACTACAGACGACGAACGTACGCAACTACACAAAATTCTTTTACAGCAAGCTCCAGTTTTTGACAACATTCCTGGTACTATGTCCGGTTTTATGTATGAATTTCAAGTGAAACAGCACGACACATTTAAAGCAAAGCATTATCCCATTCCATATATTCACAGAGAACAAGTTAAGAAAGAATTGCAGGATATGCTTGATCAAGGAATTATAGAACCAGCAGTTAGTCCGTACATAAACCCGCTACATATTGTTAAGAAAAAAGATGGCTCACTTCGCCTCGTACTTGATTCACGTCACATTAATGACATTATTATTAATGAAACAGATCGACCACAGACACTAGAGGAACTTTTACAGAAATTTCACGGTACTGCTATTTATTCTACATTAGATTTGAAATCGGGATTTTGGCAAATTCAACTTCATCCAAATTGCAGAAAATATACAGCTTTTCTCTGTTTCGGCGACTGTTATCAATTTTGTAAATTACCATTCGGCTTAACTATTTCTTCTGCAGCTTTTATTCGCGGTTTGAACACAATACTTCCGACAGAACTTAAGGACAGAATTACGACGTATGTAGACGACATTCTTATCGCAGAAGCTAACTGGTCGGAACACAATATGATTCTTGAACAACTGTTACAAACTTTCCATGCACAAGGACTCACAGTTAATCTTAGTAAATCGCATTTTGGCAAAACTTCTATAAAATTTCTTGGACACGTAATTTCAGCAGAAGGCATTGCACCTGATCCGGAAAAACTTCAAGCTCTACGTGACATTACTGTTCCTACGACAAAAAAGCAACTACGCAGTTTTTTGGGCTTAATTAACTTTTTTCGTAAATTTATTCATCACTCTGCTTTAGACACACCTAGATTATGTCAACTGACAGGTAAAAACAGTATTTGGTCTTGGGATAAGCAAGCACATTCTGAATTTGTGAACCTGAAACATGCTTTGTTGAATGCTCCACTTTTATCGCACCCAGATCTTACCAGAAATTTTTCCATTGCCACCGACAGTTCCAACACAGCTTTAGGCGTACATATTTTTCAGGAAATTGAAGAAGATGGTTCTACAGTAATTAAAAACATCGCATTTGCAAGCCGCATTTTGTCACCTGCTGAACGAAATTATTCCGTTACTGAACTTGAAACATTATGTGTTGTTTGGGCTTTTACGAGATTTCGGCACTTTCTTTATGGAAGACACACTACAGTTTACACAGACCACAGAGCGATACAATTTTTACTTTCAGCTAAATTCACTCACGACAGGTTAAGCAGATGGAAACTTTACTTGCAGGAATTTAATTTCACAATTGTTCACATTCCCGGTACGCAAAATGTTATAGCAGACGCACTATCGCGTTCTCTCGGCAACAATCAGCAAGACGTAGCAACCAACTTCTGCAAAACAAATTTCAGTGTCATGTACATTCAGCAAGTTGCATTTGAAAATTTTATTTCATCGTCATTACAAGACATAGCACAAGAACAAAATAAAGACAATGTGTGGAAAGAAATTAAACAGCTTTGGCAAGATAGGAATAATGTTACGATTAGAAACCATTACACTGTACGCAATGACATTCTGTTTCGCCGCTCTCATCCTGACAGCAACAATTGGTTATTATGCATCCCTGACGAACTTGTTAACAAATTAATCTGGTACACTCATTTAAGTTACGCACATTACGGAGCACGAAAATGTTTTCTTATA
This sequence comes from Schistocerca cancellata, assembly GCF_023864275.1. Classification (NCBI taxonomy): domain Eukaryota; kingdom Metazoa; phylum Arthropoda; class Insecta; order Orthoptera; family Acrididae; genus Schistocerca; species Schistocerca cancellata. Next base: position 62,100,434 of record NC_064631.1, on the reverse strand, counting down.
CTGAGACAGAACTGTTATTTTAACAACATGGAGAAACGTATACGACGAGTTTTAGCGTCTTGTAAAATTTGCCAGAAAGCTAAATCAGACACCACTTCACATATTCCTCCTTTATATCCCATTGTACCTGTTAAATTAAGACACATGGCCGCAGTAGATATTTTTGGTCCGATTCCCAGAACTAACAGAGGTTTTTGCTACATCTTTGTCGCTGTTGAGCTCACTTCAAAATTTGTTACTTTCACTCCGTTACGCAAAGCTACTGCTAAAACTGTTTCGAAAGCATTTGTAAAACATTTTCTATTTCATGTAGGGCATGTGATGAAAGTAATTTCTGACAATGGATCTCAATTTCGTAGTAGCATATGGACACGCATGTTACGAGCCAGAAACATTTCTCCGATCTATATATCCAAGTACCACGCTTCTTCGAACCCCTGTGAACGGTTAATGAAAGAAATTGGTAAGTTGTGCCGAATATACTGCCACAAAAGACATATTGATTGGGATACACACATACTCTCATTCCAAGATGTAATTAATTCCATTCCAAATGAATCCACTATGCTATCTCCGTCTGTTATACTGAAAAATGTTGAACCACCAAACAAAATTAAAGAATTTGTAAATTTTCCCACATCTCGTCGCTTACGACACCACGAAATAATTGACATTGCGCTGAACAACATCAAACGTGCCGCAGAGCGCCGGAGAAGACAGCAAAAACAGGTTTGTACACGTCGAGACTTTCACGTTGGACAGAAGATATTAGTACGTACACACCATTTATCCAGCAGAATAAAAGGTAAGTGCAGTAAATTCGAACTTCTATACGCAGGTCCATATCGGATTCGCAGCATCCCTCACCCCAATGTTGTACACGTCGAAACTTTGAGAACCAGAAAATCGAAAGGCAACCACCATATCTCAAACATTAAACCGTTTATTGAATGAAATCACTTTATGATTTAACAAGCTATAATGCCATTTGCTAATTTTATGATCACGTATGCAATTATACTCTCATGAATACTTACTGATGATTATCGTATTTTTTCTTGGCAAGTGCCCGGCAAGGTAAGGTTAGCAGGTCGCTTTTCTTGTCGTTACACATCAGACCATGCACATTTTCCACTTTTTTATGTACGATTGTATTCCGGTTTTGTCTATATGCACTGTGAAATAGTTAAGGTATAACACACCCGTTGACTTTGACATTTTTTGCCCTATGATGTCTCAACATCGTGACTATTTTACGTTTTTCTTTTTTTGCTGCTGCATTGTGATATTCCGTGTACATTTTTTTTTGCCTTTGAACACTGTCTATGCTTTTGACATATTACGTTTTCTGTCATGTTAGGCTGTATGCTTAAGTATGTTACCGTTAATCAGTAATTATTTAGTGGGTATATGATTTAAATGCAAGACGTTAATTTCTGTTCATCATTTTCAGAAAGAAATAACGTGTAAAGAAAATAAATTAAACGGAAATGGGAATTTCACCTACGGAATAAACGATAGAAAATGCAATAACTTTATGAGGAAGAGTAAATGGATCAGGATTAACAAGCATTAACAAGAATATACAATACACATCGCAGAATAGCAGTCTTAACTAATTTTTTCTTTCAGAATACAAGGCGATTGATGCAGGCTGTCAGACAGAACTACACACTTAGTTTTAGTGATGAAATATGCTAGAGATAAGGAATAGTTGTATAATGAATAATGAAGTGATATTTTTTTGCAGATGATAATGAGTGATGATGAATAATGATGAAGAATATGCTACTATGAATAATGAAGTTTTTCTTTACAGGTGATGATAATAAAGAAGTTATGATAATATGGATAATGCTGTTATGAATAATGAAGTTTTTTCTTTACAGATGAGGATAATGTTGAAGTTATGTATTTATGCTACGTAGTTATTTAAGTATTTGTTGCAGTTTGTTTTGACAGCAGGTGTTATATTGCATAGTAGGATGACGGAAAGTTTTGGAAAGGACAGCTATGGAAAACATGTTTATACACAGTTCACTACTTGTTAATTCGAAGTTCACTACTTTTCAGCATAGTGTGCGTTTCTTCTTTCAGGTCAATAATCCATTTTGTATTTTTTCCAGGAGAAGTTTTTCATGATACATACTAAACCTATTACTTATTATACCTGTTCTAGTACTTGCATTTTTTTAACCCATTTGTGTTTATCATTTATAAATGTGATCACATATACTGCCTTGTTTCACAATCTTGCTACAGCTGACTCATGACGAATGACGTTACACATTTTTGATTTACAGGAACAACCCATTACCAATTTTTTTTTTCTCTTTTTTCTCTTCTTGCTTTCTCTTACAATTACCAAACGCAATGCATTGCTAACAAAAAATGTATTACCAGTCCCAAATAGTGATACCAGTTTGAGAAAGTACTGAATAATACTGATCAACTCTGAATAGTATGTCGCTTCAGTAATGACTTCGTAATGATACAAAAAAATATATATATATAAAATAATGCTTTGTAACTGGCTAATAACTGCCACTGTTTATTGTAATGAGACTACTTATAATGCCCATGATTATTAATGCTATGACTGTAATTAGCTGATTTTTAATAATGACTTCGTAATGATCTGAATGTCACTCAATGAATTGTTATTACTTCTTAATGATCTGAATAATACTGAATGAGGAACAATGTTTTATACTATTCAATATTTGCTGGGCCACTGAGTGCCAATGATGAGTGTAATGTTTTGTACTATTCAGTAATTGCTGGCCACTGAGTGCCAATGATGAGTGTAATGTTTTGTACTATTCAGTAATTGCTGGCCACTGAGTGCCAATGATTGAGTGTAATGTTTTGTACTATTCAGTACTTGCTGGCCACTGAGTGCCAAGAATTAGTGTAATGTTCTGTACTATTCAATACTTGCTGGCCACTGAGTGCCAATAATTAACATTATTCTGTCATACTAAATATGCTTTGTAACCGTCCAAGGACTGCCACTGTTTATTGTAATACGATTACCCATGATGCCAATAATTTAATTTTGTGAACATTTTTCTGTAATACTACATTCATGGTACAGAAATGTTCAACACTGGGCTATGAATGCCCCAAATGAAAACTGTAATTGTCAATATTATGTGACTTAATGTCCTTCACCTCATGAGCTAACTACCCTGAATTACTGCAATGTCCATTTGTCCTGTCTATCCTAGTGATCATGGAGCACTACCTTTGGGTTTGCACTACTTCTACGTTGGTGTGCCTTGTAAAAGCGTGGTGTTGACACGACATGCTGTCCACCACCATGAGCGATGAAGACGTTATTATGGTCCCACTGTTTGGTGTACCTAATGTACTGCCAAAATGAGAACATGAAATATTACTACGAGAGTTCAGTGTCTTGGCTACACTGATGAATTCTGATGGGAAAAGAACTGCAAATTGTGTCACTTGGTGTTGTACTTCTGTGGAAAGATATGGACTTTCAGAACAGCTGTGTGCAATCTAAAGTGCTACAACCATGATGCAATCCTTCCCTTTCCTATCCTAATTCTTGTCACATAGTGAAAATAATTTTTTGCTAACATTATTTATGTTCATGACTATACATTTTTTTTTGATTCGCTGAACTCCAGTGCGAGTACAGTTATGTCACTTGTCGATATGATTTTTGCCATTATGTTTATTTATTGCAAAAATACCTAAGACATTTTTTCGATTTGTTCTCAAGTACAGTATGTGCACTCTTGTCTTTTATATTGTATATACATTTTTTTTATTTAGTATTTTATTTTAATGATATGTTCTGAACTACAGTGCATGTGCACTTATGTTGTGTGTTAATATGTTTTCTACTGAACTCCAGTGCCTGTGCACTTTTCTCATTTTTCAATATGATTTGTACTATTCTGTATATTCAATACTTCAATGCGTATGCACTTATGTCATTTGTTACTAATTGTATATACATTTCATCATTTACTGACATGTTCTCAACTGCAGTGCATGTGCACTCATGTCACTTGTCAACATAATATTTTTTGCCAGTCTGTTTATTTGTTCTGAATATGCTAAAGAATTTTTTCAGTGCCTGTGCACTTTGTTATCTGTCAAATAATTTGTATATACATTTTTCTGATTTGCTACTATGTTTTGTACTCACATTTTGTCTTTGTCTGATATATTTTGTACTTAGTGCGTGTGCACAACATTTAATTCATGTACTACATCTAAATATTCTGTAAGTTGTAGAAGTTTGTTAATTAAAGAAAAATTTTGCCGCGCTTGGCAAGTCCAAATGACTCACCATCGCTGCCAAATTTTTGCCCCCCCAGTGGAGGGTTATGAAACACGTATGTAACATAGCAGCGATGGCGAGGCATTGTAGCATCTGTGACCAGAGAGTATGCGCTTGACCGCGCGAGTGTTGCGAGCGGTTCTCAGTCTGTCAGTCAGTCGTTGCGAGTCTGTAGCTCTGTCTAGTTGAGGGCAGTACTCAGTCAGTAGTCGTTGAGAGCAGTTCAGTGGTAGTCGTCGTGGAGTACGCTAGTAGTCGTCATGCAGAGCAGTCTGTGGGCAACACTGGTCAAGATGCTGAATGAGGTATATTGTTAATTAAGGTAATCATCAGATAATGTAAAGTTTATTTATTGTAATTAATTTCCAACAAGTGCCCCAATAATAATTTTGATTTCAAAAGCAATTTTACAAAAAAAAAATTTATTTAATTGAAGTTCCACTTCCCTTAAACAAAAGTCTCAGTTAAATTAAAAAAAAAAAAAAAAAAAAAAAGGAATATTATTATTTGCAATGCAGTTCCTCCAAGCTGTGCGCAAGAATAAGAGCAGAAATGTGACTAGCAGTTACAATGAGGTAAGAATATAATTCTGATTTTTGTACAGGGCCAAAGACCGATATTTCGGTTTAATTGAAATTTCATTATCACTGAGATTTTCTTATCACTGAATTGACTTTCATTTTGTTTTGTGAGGAATTTATACTTGGGTCAGATTGCTAATTTTTGTCTAATGGTCATTGTCATTGAATTGATTTGCTGGGAGATTACGTTAGGTTGTATTCTTGTTAACATTCAAATTATTGTCCGGTCAACATTTTTGTGGGAAGGTTTCACTTGGTCCCATTTTTATTAATTATAGTCTTTCAACATTTTTGTGGGGAGGTTACAGGAGACTACCGCAATTTTTATGAACTACCGTTCAAATGAAGTGAACGAATTGCATCTCGTCGAAGAACTTGTTACTCGACTACCAGATGGTGTTAGAGAATGACTGATAGAGGAGAGAGGGGCTCAGGTACAACCCCTCTTGGAAATATTACATCAATTACATTATTTGAACTGATGTAAAGAGGAAACCGTACAGGGGGACTTAATTGGGTGTCTGTAAAGTACATATTTAAGTCTGGTTGGTTTCATGGTTGGCCATTGCCCGATTATACTCACTGACATTTAGACTCAGCAGGAACGGCCAACAAGGCACCCAAATATTCATACTAACGGCCCACAATTGCATTGCCGGAACAGACTCCGTCTCGTTTTCGTGACCCACACCGATAGCAACGCTCTAAGCGGCAGTAAGAAACACTCTCAATACGACAACGGATGAGTGAGGATACTAACGTTTATACTGCTCTGCAGCACTGTTTTTACAATAGAGCTTCTATTTAGTGCAGTGGTTTCTGGGACTCTTACCCCCTGAGAGCAATTACATATCTACTAGTACCCATCAGCATTAGCAACTAACCAAATTTTAGAATGAAACAAAATTTTCTTTGAACAGTTTTATTTTTAAAATGTTAAAAAAATATTTAAATTTTGTAGGTGTTCCATTAAACCACAAATTATTGAGTCTATGAGATAACAGCTAGAAAATTATTAATAGAATGGTGGAGCAGCTGCCAGAGCGTCACGATTGCTATCTAAAGTCCTTCTCAGAGAAGAAAGCTAACTACTCGCATTGAGGGTAGTCACTTGTTACAAGGCATGATTTCTCTGCACCAGTCCTCTCCCTAGCAGCACATGGCTTCACCCGCATACTGCAACCTCATTTCAAATCATCTATACATAGTTTGTAAATTACTTCACTGCTGGACCCTTTTACTTCGGAAATGAAAGCGATTAGTGGAATTCAGGCTGACAGTGTTTAGTAATAGTAATAATAATAATAGGAGTAGAGTGTAGGCCTTACAGCAATATAATGGCCATATCCGTAGTTATTGTTGCGTTTTCAATTAGATCATTTAGCTGCTGCCAAGTGAATAATGAATCCTGTTATAGTTTATTGCGAAACTATCTACAACTCAGAGGTTTTTCATGAGATATTTAAGCATATTTTAAGTATATATCTCAATTCTACTCTCATAGATGAGAGGTATAAAACACAAAGTATGTGTGTAGTGGATGGACTAGCTGAGGACAATGACATTGATAAATTCCTTTCAGAAGGTGTAGACTTCACCATATTGAGCCAAGGGCCAATGTTAGTACGTGAGAAACTATGTACTTAGTATTACAATCTTTTTAAATAATGTGGCAGTACTAGTTTGCCACATGCCACGAAGTGACAATATATATATATATATATATATATATATATATATATATATATATATATATATATATATATATATATATAACTCCATGAACCATGGACCTTGCCGTTGGTGGGGAGGCTTGCGTGCCTCAGCGATACAGATGGCCGTACCGTAGGTACAGCCACAACGGAGGGGTATCTACTGAGAGGCCAGACAAACGTGTGGTTCCTGAAGAGGGGCAGCAGGGCAGCAGCCTTTTCAATAGTTGCAAGGGCAACAGTCTGGATGATTGACTGATCTGGCCTTGTAACAATAACCAAAACGGCCTTGCTCTGCTGGTACTGCGAACGGCTGAAAGCAAGGGGAAACTACGGCCGAAATTTTTCCCGAGTGCATGCAGCTTTACTGTATGATTAAATGATGATGGCGTCCTCTTGGGTAAAATATTCCGGAGGTAAAATAATCCCCCATTCGGATCTCCGGGGGGGGGGGGACTAATCAAGAGGATGTCATTATCAGGAGAAAGAAAACTGGTGCTCTACGGATCGGAGCGTGGAATGTCAGATCCCTTAATCGAGCAGGTAAGTTAGAAAATTTAAAAAGAAAAATGGATAGATTAAAGTTAGATATAGTGGGAATAAGTGAAGTTCGGTGGCAGGAGGAACAAGACTTCTGGTCAGGTGACTACAGGGTTATAAACACAAAGTCAAATAGGGGTAATGCAAGAGTAGATTTAATAATGAATAGGAAAATAGGAATACGGGTAAACTACTTCAGACAGCATAGTGAACGCATTATTGTGGCCAAGATAGATACGAAGACCATACCTACTACAGTAGTACAAGTTTATATGCCAACTAGCTCTGCAGATGACGAAGAAATTGAAGAAATGTATGATGAAATAAAAGAAATTATTCAGATAGTGAAGAGAAACGAAAATTTCATAGTCATGGGTGACTGGAATTCGAGTGTAGGAAAGGGGAGAGAAGGATACATAGTAGGTTAATATGGATTGGGGCTAAGAAATGAAAGAGGAAGCCGCCTGGTAGAATTTTGCACAGAGCATAACTTAATCATAGCTAATACTTGGTTTAAGAATCATGAAAGAAGGTTGTATACATGGAAGAACCCTGGAGATACTGACAGGTTTCAGATAGATTATATAACGGTATGACAGAGATTCAGGAACCAGGTTTTAAATTGTAAGACATTTCCAGGGGCAGATGTGGACTCTGACCACAATCTATTGGTTATGAACTATAGATTAAAACTGAAGAAAATGCAAAAAGGAGGAGATTTAAGGAGATGGGACCTGGATAAATTGACTAAACCTGAGGTTGTACAGAGTTTCAGGGAGAGCATAAGGGAACAATTGACAGGAATGGGGGAAGAAATACAGTACAAGAAGAATGGGTAGCTTTGAGGGATGAAGAAGTGAAGGCAGCAGAGGATCAAGTAGGAAAAATGACGAGGGCTAGTAGAAATCCTTGGGTAACAGAAGAAATATTGAATTTAACTGATGAAAGGAGAAAATATAAAAACGCAGTAAATGAAGCAGGCAAGAGTGAATACAAACGTCTCAAAAATGAGATCGACAGGAAGTGCATAATGGCTAAGCAGGGATGGCTAGAGGACAAATGTAAGGATGTAGAGGCTTATCTCACTAGGGGTAGCATAGATACTGCCTACAGGAAAATTAAAGGGATCTTTGGAGAAAAGAGAGCCACTTGTATGAATATCAAGAGCTCAGATGGAAACCCAGTTCTAAGCAAAGAAGGGAAAGCAGAAAGGTGGAAGGAGTATATAGAGGGTCTATACAAGGGCGATGTACTTGAGGACAATATTATGGAAACGGAAGAGGATGTAGATGAAGATGAAATGGGAGATACGATACTGCGTGAAGAGTTTGACAGAGCACTGAAAGACCTGAGTCGAAACAAGGCCCCGGGAGTAGACAACATTCCATTGGAACTACTGACGGCCTTGGGAGAGCCAGTCATGACACAACTCTACCATCTGGTGAGCAAGATGTATGAGACAAGCGAGATACCCTCAGACTTCAAGAAGAATATAATAATTCTAATTCCAAAGAAAGCAGGTGTTGCCAGATGTGCAAATTGCCGAACTTTCAGTTTAATAAGTCACAGCTGCAAAATACTAATGCGAATTCTTTACAGACGAATGGAAAAACTGGTAGAAGCCGACCTCGGCGAAGATCAGTTTGGATTCCGCAGAAATGTTGGAACACGTGAGGCAATACCGACCCTACGACTTATCTTAGAAAATACAGGGTGATTCAAAAAGAATACCACAACTTTAAAAATGTGTATTTAATGAAAGAAACATAATATAACGTTCTGTTATACATCATTACAAAGAGTATTTAAAAAGTTTTTTTTTTCACTCAAAAACAAGTTCAGAGATGTTCAATATGGCCCCCTCCAGACACTCGAGCAATATCAACCCGATACTCCAACTCGTTCCACACTCTCTGTAGCATATCAGGCGTAACAGTTTGGATAGCTGCTGTTATTTCTCGTTTCAAATCATCAATGGTGGCTGGGAGAGGTGGCCGAAACACCATATCCTTAACATACCCCCATAAGAAAAAATCGCAGGGGGTAAGATCAGGGCTTCTTGGAGGCCAGTGATGAAGTGCTCTGTCACGGGCTGCCTGGCGGCCGATCCATCGCCTCGGGTAGTTGACGTTCAGGTTTCATAACTACCCTTTTTCGTAGGACTCTCCATACAGTTGATTGTGGAATTTGCAGCTCTCTGCTAGCTCTGCGAATCGATCTTCCTGGGCTACGAACAAATGCTTGCTGGATGCGTGCTACATTTTCATCACTCGTTCTCGGCCGTCCAGAACTTTTCCCTTTGCACAAACACCCATTCTCTGTAAACTGTTTATACCAACGTTTAATACACCACCTATCAGGAGGTTTAACACCATACTTCGTTCGAAACGCACGCTGAACAACTGTCGTCGATTGATTTCTGCCGTACTCAATAACACAGAAAGCTTTCTGTTGAGCGGTCGCCATCTTAGCATCAACTGACGCTGACGCCTAGTCAACAGCGCCTCAAGCGAAGAAATGTACAACTAAATGAAACTTTATAGCTCCCTTAATTCGCCGACAGATAGTGCTTAGCTCTGCCTTTTGTCGTTGCAGAGTTCTAAATTCATAAAGTTGTGGTATTCTTTCTGAATCACCCTGTAGATTTACGAAAGGCAAACCTACATTTCTTGCATTTGTGGACTTAGAGAAAGCTTTTGACAATGTTGATTGGAATACTGTCTTTCAAATTCTAAAGGTGGCAGGGGTAAAATACAGGGAGCGAAAGGCTATTTATAATTTGTACAGAAACCAGATGGCAATATTAGAGTTGAGGGGCATGAAAGAAAAGCAGCGGTTTGGAAGGGAGTGAGACAGGGTTGTAGCCTGTCCCCGATGTTATTAAATCTGTATATTGAGCAAGCAGTAAAAGAAACAAAAGAAAAATTTGGAGTAGTATTAAAGTCCATGGAGAAGAAATAAAAACTTTGAGGTTCGCCGATGACATTGTAATTCTGTCAGAGACAGCAAAGGACTTGGAAGAGCAGTTGAACGGAATGGACAGTGTCTTAGGAAGATATCAGATGAACATCAACAAAAGCAAAACGAGGATAATGGAATGTAGTGGAACTAAGTCCGGTGATGCTGAGGGAATTACATTAGGAAATGAGACACTTGAAGTAGTAAAGGAGTTTTGCTATTTGGGAAGCAAAATAACTGATGATGGTCGAAGTAGAGAGGATATAAAATGTAGACTGGCAATGGCAAGGAAAGCGTTTCTGAAGGAGAGAAATTTGTTAACATCGAGTATAGATTTAAGTGTCAGGAAGCCATTTCTGAAAGTGTTTGTATGGAGTGTAGCCATGTATGGAAGTGAAACATGGACGATAAATAGTTTGGCCAAGAAGAGAATAGAAGCTTTTGAAATGTGGTGCTACAGAAGAATGCTGAAGATTAGATGGGTAGATCACATAACTAATGAGGAGGTATTTAATAGATTTGGGGAGAAGAGGAGTTTGTGGCACAAATTGACAAGAAGAAGGGACAGGTTGGAAGGACATTTTCTGAGGCCTCAAGGGCTCGCATATTTAGCGATGGAGGGCAGCGTGGAGGGTAAAGATCGTAGGGGGAGACCAAGAGATGAATACACTAAGCAGATTCAGAAGGATGTAGGTTGCAGTAAGTACTGGTAGATGAAGAAGCTTGCACAGGATAGAGTAGAATGGAGAGCTGCATCAAACCAGTCTCAAGACTGAAGACAACAACAACAACATATAAATGGAAGAGCAGGGTCTGTGAATTCTAGCATTTAGCTCCTGTTTTTCCCAGCCTCTGGAATATATCGAGATGTGCCACCTGCGAGTTTTACGTGTCGCGCAGACAATGGCAAAAATCCGACAGGTTGACCACCATGTGTTCCCATGGACAGCTGTTGTGTGAGTGAGCCACTGTGAGTGCCTCTTAGGCCAGAGTACTTGAAAAGATTCTTTTAAAGCAGTGCAAATCACAGGAGATCGTCAGAGAGTTTCAATAAAAGCTTACAGGTTGTCCTGAAGGCGGAAGGGGACAACCAAACACCGCTATGTTTCGATGAACGGTATGGGAAGCGAACTGCATTTACACGCCCAGACATCATGCCGCAAATCGTAAGGTGAGGGTCAGGACACTGGCTACTTTCAGTTTGTTGACAGAAAACACAACAAGTACAGGGGAAGAAAATTCTGCAAGCTTTCGGTACATGCAGCAATAAAGAGGGAGAATTTCAGTTGTCACAGTGGCAACCCTGTGATTTTTCTCTCCTCTTGCGGTAATTTGGAGAAGTATGTCAGAGCAGGTAGTCAGTAGTGCATTTTGGGGCGAGCACACGTTAGCGGCGGTTCGAGTCTCGTTCGAAAGTCTCTCTGCGGCGCACTGCTGCAGCGTCACGCTCCTTTCACGGTTTCTGAGTGAGACTCGCGTTTGCGTCGCCTCTGCACTGCGTAGCTGACACTTGGCGAGTCTTTTTCGTGACTTTGTGACTGATTTCTATCGTTAGTTCTTTCTCATACTGGGATCAAATCTCGAAGCTATCCACTATATGTCGCTTTTCTGAGTTGAGCAGCGTTTGGGAGGCGATTTGCATGTTATTACGCTAGTGCTTCAGAAAAATCTTAACCTTCTACGCATATTGCGGGTTAAATTTTTTGATGAAAATAATTGTAGATCAATCCAACTTCAACTTGAAAAATATTGATTGAGAGAAAATAAATTAATTATTTTTGAAATGACTTTTCCTCAGTCTAGTTATTATGAAGCGACCCTTTTACTGAAAAATATCGTCAGAGGACTGCAGTCTCAATATGACGGTGTTTCCAATATATTAGAAGTGTCATTACACCTTCTTTTAATTTGGAAAGTTAGCTGGATACTTTGTAATTATACGAACTGAATAAAATTTTATTTTGGGAATAACGAAACTTCACCTGCATTGGCATTTAGCAGCATTAATAATTATCAATTTAACATTTGTATTGTTGTATTGGATTCTGCCTGAGCTCAGAATCTCTTGTTTCGTCGTTTGCATGTTGAGTTCACGTGCGTGGCAGGCAGCTTGCAAAACGAAACCACTGCAGAAGCTCAGTCGACTCGCACACAATACAACAGGTATGGCAAAGAGTCATAAACAATTCAGTAGTAATAATAGAAATAATATTTTAAAAATAATTTAAATTCGTGACGAACACGTTCGAACCCTTTTTGTTTTCATTTCTCAGAAAATTTCATTTTGTCCCTCAGGGGTAATTACCCCCAGGTTGGGAACCTTAACTAACATAAAAATCGAAAATAACTACAAAATCACACCACATTTGACACTCTGTAGTTTCCTGAGGACCCTGGAAGGTACGAAACGGTACATCACGGAACTGTTGATTTACGATTCTGTTGTACCGTACAGCTATTTAACGAATAATGTGTTCCTTTAATAACAAAAAACTGTTAGCAAATACCAGAAGACCTGACCCTTAGCATATTGACATTATATATCTACCCTACATGGTCGAATTTTGTCCGCTACACTTCAGGCCAAATCAATGAATTTGGAACATGATTTCAACTACATTACATAATGTACGAAATACGACACCACAGCTGTAGCTTGAGTTAAGACGCCTCACACGTGATAATAAATCATCAAAAGCAATAGAACTGTTTCCCAATAAGGAAGGAACCAGTTCCAAACATGTTGCTAAATTTGAACCACAAACAGCAAGGAACATGAATACTTTCGTTCTTGAAGCAAAAGTCACTGGATTAACAAAATTATTCGTGCGTTAGAGAGACGAGTGAAGTTTAAGAATAGGCGAATCGTTTGACTCCATAAAATTGTTTAAGTGTCAGTGAAAGTATTTATGATGATAACAACAGACAACATGAGAAATATGGGCTTCACATGCTCGAAATACACGTTTATATTCCATTGTGTTTAGTGGAGTAAGCTGCAAATATGTACGTACTTGAACGTACATCTTCACAAATAAGTTGTAGCTTATGTTAATGACTTAACGTAAATCCGTAGATTTCACATGATTTTCACGATAATTGATGTCTTTAGGTAATTTACTAACGTAAGGAAAGCACAATTATGACAACCGTTTCGTTAATCGAATAGAGAATAATTAAAAACCAACGTTATCTTCAAGACGCACCTGTCTGTCTGCTTTCTCACCGGTTGGAGCGCTAGTGTCAAACATCCCGCAAGTGATGACAGACAGTAAAATCGTGCATCTGTAAGAAGACTGATGAGCAAAACATACAACTACCACCATCATCTAGCGAAAGATCTTGCCGAGAACCCGAGAAAATTCTAGTCCCACGGAAAATCTCTCGACGGGGCTAAGACATCTACCCATTCACTTTGTGTCCTGTCTAGTGTGGCAACGTTGGCACGTAAGTCAATGAAAGCAAAGCCGAAGTTTTAAACCTAGCTTTTAAGAAATCATTCACCCAGGAGGATCGTACAAACATATCGTCGTCTGACCGTCACACATATTCCCGTAGAGAGGACAGATTAATTGGATTCACTGATGTACAGAAGCAACTGAAATGGTTGAAAACAAAGAAGTCACAAGGTCTGAAAGGAGCCCCAGTTCGATTTTACACAGAGTTCCTCCGGCATTTGCCCCTTGCTTAACATGCATTTATCTCGAATTTCTCACCCAGCGCAAAGTCCCAAGCGACTGGAAACAAGCGGAGGTGACTCCTTTATATAAGAAGGGTGAAAGAACTCACAAAATTACAAATCAATATCCACAACATCCGTTTGCTACAGGATTCTTGAACGTATTCTCAGTCGAATATAATAAAGTTACTTGAAAAGTAGCGTCATCTATTCACAAATCTGCTCGAATTTAGAAAGCATCGCAAGTGAAAAGCTCACGTTGCCCTTTCCTCACGTGATATACTGCAAGCCATGGATGAGGGGCGACAGGCAGATCCCATATTCGTAGATTTCCGAAAACAATTTGACACAGTGCCTCACTACAAACTGTTTAAGGAGGTTCGAAGATACAGAGAATGCGAGAATGGCTCGAAGGCTTCCCAAATAGCTGAACTGAGTCCGTTGTCCTCGACGGCGAGTGCTCATCACAGACAAGGGCACCGTTTGGAGTGCTCGAGGGAAGCGTGACAGGACCGCTGTTGTTATCTACATACATAAATGATTTGGCGGAGAGGGTGGGCAGCATTGTCCGGTTGTTTGCTGATGATGCTGTGGTGTACGGTAAGCTGTCGTCGTTTAGTGACTGTATGAAGGTACAAGACGACTTAGACAAAATTTCCAGTTGGTGCCATGAATGGCAGCTTGCTCTAAATAAAGAAAAGGTAAGGAAATCCAAATGACTACATCTACATCTATATCTACATACGTACTCCGCTATCCACTATACGGTGCGTGGCGGAGGGTACCTCGTACCACAACTAGCATCTTCTCTCCCTGTTCCACTCCCAAATAGAACGAGGGCAAAATGACTGCCTATATGCCTCTGTACGAGCCCTAATCTCTCTTACCTTATCTTTGTGGTCTTTCCGCGAAATATAAGCTGGCAGCAGTAAAATTGTACTGCGGTCAGCCTCAAATGCTGGTTCTCTAAATTTCCTCAGTTGCGATTCACAAAAAGAATGCCTCCTTTCTTCCAGAGACTCCCACCCGAGTTCCTGAAGCATTTCCGTAACACTCGCGTGATGATAAAACCTACCAGTAACAAATATAGCAGCCCGCCTCTGAATTGCTTCTATGTCCTCCCTCAATCCGACCTGATAGGGATCCCAAATGCTCGAGCATTAATCAAGAATAGGTCGTATTAGTGTTTTCTAAACGGTCTCCTTCACACATGAACCACATCTTCCCAAAATTCTACCAATGAACCGAAGATGACTATCCGCCTTCCCCACAGTACATGCTTGTCCCACTTCATATCGCTCTGCAATGTTACGCCCAAATATTTAGTCGACGTGACTGTGTCAAGCGCTACACTACTAATGGAGTATTCAAACATTACGGGATTCTTTTTCCTATTCATCTGCATTAATTTACATTTATCTATGTTTAGAGTTAGCTGCCATTCTCTACACCAATCACAAATCCTGTCCAAGTCATCTTGTATCCTCTACAGTCACTCAGTGACGACACCTTCCCGTACACCACAGCATCATCAGCAAAAATAGCCGCACATTGCTATCCACCCTATCCAAAAGATCATTTATGTAGATAGAAAGCAACAGTGGACCTACCACACTTCCCTGGGGCACTCCAGATGATAACCTCACCTTCGGTGAACACTCACCATCGAGGACAACGTACTGGGTTCTATTACTTAAGAAATCTTCGAGCCACTCACATATTTGGGGACCAATCCCATATGCTCGTACCTTAGTTAGGAGTCTGCAGTGGGGCACCGAGTCAAATGCTTTCCGGAAGTCAAGGAACATGGCATCCGTCTGATACCCTTCATCCATAGTTCGAAAGATATCATGTGAAAAAGGGCGAGTTGCGTTTCGCAGGAGCGATGCTTTCTAAAGCCGTGTTGATGCGTGGGCAGAAACTTCTCTGTCTGAAGGCAACTCATTATATTCAAACTGAGAATATGTTCGCGAATCCTGCAACAAACCGATATTAAGGATATTGGTCTGTAATTCTGAGGATCCGTCCTTCTACCCTTCTTATATTCAGGTGTCACCTGCGCTTTTTTCCAGTCGCTCGGGACTTTACGTTGGGCAAGAGATTCGCGATAAATGCAAGCTAAATAAAGAGTCAATTCAGTAGAGTACTCTCTGTAAACCCGAACTGGAATCCCATCACGACCTGGCGATTTATTTATTTTCAACCCATTCAGCTGCTTCACAACCCCAGGGATGTCTATTACTATGTCGTCCATACGGGAATCTGTACGAGACTCAAACGGCGGTATGTTTGTACGATCCTCCTGCGTGAAAGATTTCTCAAACGCTAAATTTAAAATTTCAGCTTTCCTTTTGTTGTCTTCCGTTGCCAGGCCAGACTGATCAGTGAGTGACTAAATGGAAGCCTTCGACCCGCTTACCGATTTTACGTAAGACCAGAATTTCCTTGGGTTTCAGCAAGATCTTTTGCTAAGGTATGACGGTGGTAGTGGTTGTATGCTTCGCGCAACGCTCGTTTTACAGCAGCACAAATCTCTACTAACTTTTGCCAGTTCTCATTCTCCCGATCTTTCTTGTACCGCGAGTGCAACTGTCTTTGCTTCCTGAGCATTCACCGAATTGCGCTGTTAAACCACGGTGGGTCTTTTCTGTAACCCACTTTTTCGGCACATACTTCTCCAATGCGTGATGTACATTGTATTTAAAATTTGCCCATAATTCTTCCACGTCCATCATACCGGAAGTAAATGAAGTCGATTCATTTACTAAGTGGCATGCTAACAACTACTTACCTGCTCTTTCTAGTTAGAATACTCTCCTAGCCTTCTTGACCGACTTTTTAACTTTCGTAACCACAGTCGTAATGACATCATGATCACTAATCCCTGTCTAAACACCGTCGATGAGGTCTGGTCTGTTCGTGGCTACCAGATCTATAATATTTCCATTACGCGTTGGCTGTCGTTTCAGCTGCCCGAGACAGTTTTCGTATAATGTGTTCAAAAGTAATTCACAATACGGCTTGTCTGTACCACCTGTAATGAATCCATAGACATCCAATGGAACATTACCGTAATGTTCAAATACTGCAATAGCAGTGTACTGCCTCACATAGTCGCGTCGATTAAATATCTAGGAGTAACATTGAAAATCTGAAATAGAACGAGAACGGAAGGACAATAACAGGGAAGGCTAACGATCGAAATAGGTTTGTTGGGAGGATTTTAGGAAAAAGTGGTTCATTTGTAAATGGGCCGCGTACATAACATTAGTGCCACCCATTCTTCAGTATTGCTCAAGTGTTTGGAATTCGCAACAGGTCGGATTAGAGGAAGACATCGAAGCATTTTAGAGGCGAGCCGCTTG
The DNA here is from genome assembly GCF_023864275.1 of Schistocerca cancellata. Classification (NCBI taxonomy): domain Eukaryota; kingdom Metazoa; phylum Arthropoda; class Insecta; order Orthoptera; family Acrididae; genus Schistocerca; species Schistocerca cancellata. The sequence goes on along the minus strand of NC_064631.1, from coordinate 62,083,284 downwards.
GTTTATTGCTGGTGGGTTTCATTAACTGAAGTGGTTCTCGAACTCAAATGGGAACGCGACTGAGAAAATTTAGGGAACCGGGTTTTCAAACTGCCTGGGGACCGATTCTACTGCCACCAACGTACATTTCCCGTAAGGTTTATAAAGACAAGATCAAGGCTTGTATACACACTTACGAGAGAACGCCTTTTACGTGTCGCCCTATTTGTAAGTTGAACGAGAAAGGATATGGCAAATAGAGGTATACAAGGTACCTTCCGCCACACACGATACCGTGGCTTGCGGAGTATTTACTGCATGTAGATGTTCGTAGTGGGCCTAATAGTGGCCCAGGGCTGAGCGAGGAAATAGTACGGTGCAATTAGACCCAAAACCTCAACATCCAAAGTGAAAGTCTCCTTCCAGCTCCAGAGTCCACATATTGTTTGGTAAAATGTTACATAATTTTAAGCGTCGTGTTTGGGTGAAAGGGCGGAGAATTTGGTAAATTAGTAGTTTTCATCAGTTTTTCTTAAATATTTCGCAATTTAATCTACATTTAATCGTGAACAATAATAGCCCTGTGCACAATCTTGCTAAACTGAACGGTTTCAAAAGCAAAAATGTTTCGTACTTTCTAGTTGGTTTGTATACACATGACATTGTCACTAACGAAACTAATTTTTCAAATAGTCTTGTACTTTCTCAAAGCAAATTGTGATTGGCCGGTGGTATGTTAGTGATAAGCCCGTGAAGGAACGACAACCTCACCATCTTCTCAAGGGGCGCTACTTTTTAAGGGAAAAGAGGCTTCCACAGGCCTAGGCCATATAAACCTGTGGTACGGAGAAACCCATTCTGAACTTCCTCAGGACAAAGCCACATTAAGTATGAGTATCTCTCCAGGATAAATGATTTTAAATTATGAAAATATGATGAGTATAATAATTATGTTATATAATTATATCACATCTAATCATAATGTTTTTTAAACTGTGGCTTTTGGAGGCTTTTCTTTAGAAAACAGGCATATTTGATTGTATGCTGCAACCATATTTTACTCAAATTTTGAAGTTCAGGAACTGAGTTCAGGAGTAATATTAAATAAAAATGTAGAATGTTAGATGCGACCTAAAATTAATGTATTCATTAGTATTCAGTCCTCATCTAGATCTTCATGTATGATATTCGTGTCCCTGTTAACACATACTAGGGCTGCACAATTACCACCTATTCAGTTTAGACCCCTCTTGCTGCACTCGCAGTTACGGACGCATACGTCTTTGCAAGCACACACTACGAGGGACAGTAATTCCGAGGCAGCTGCAGGACGTGCTGTTGTAATTGGTCTCAGATTTTCGCCAATCTTCTTCCACCCGCACTCGAGCGTGTTGTTCTTCTCACTCAGCCACTGCTGCACTTGGTAGGGTGGTAGGTTGTAAAAGAATGCTGCCTGAAAGCTGCTGAAGGGGAGGGGGAGGGTGGGAGGTGAAAGGGCAGCCAACCTCAACAACAGCCTGCAAGTAACACTGGTAGTGAAAACAATCTAAATCAGAAGTTTCTTGCGAAGAGCGTTGTTGGCTTGCACTTTTCTGTACAATGCAATTTTCCCCATCTTGTAGATAGTTGATACAGTGTCACTTCCTGTGAAGGCGTATGTTGCTAAGAGTATACCTTTCGTATCCCAATGCGTCGCTGAACGTCAGAAATAGTGTACACTTTCTGCTGCTGATTGCCTTTCTTTGGTACCACCATTTTCACTTCTTTCATAGCTTCATCAATCGTTTTAAAACTTTTAATAAGTCATCATCATCCGATGCTTGATGAACTGTGAACCATCTCTTTGAAAGTGCCCTGTAAGGAGAGAAATAAGGCCCATTTAGTTTTTAGCGTTAGCTAGAAATTCTCTTTGATTGACATTTACATGGATGGATCTTCTACTTTTACATCAGTCTTAGTGGTTGACCTTGATCGGCGTAAGTGTTCTTCATCTTTTGTGTTTCTTTGCTTGTATCGATAAAATAAAACAGGTGCTGGCCCATAATAAGTAATTACGTAATCAGTGTATTGCTTGAAACCTGTCTGTAGGTAGCTGGGTGTAGCCAGACATCACAATGAAGGAGGTGACCTCCATTGTTGATGTAGGACACTTACTCTGAACGTGGTATGATTGATGATTCATTTGAATCTGGAATCAAGCCAGCCACAATTGAAGACTTGCATCCCTTCCTGATGAAGCCAGATTAGTCGTAGAAGGATGGAGGATAAGCACATAATTCGGATCGAAATATTTCTTCAAGTCTCTCATCATTCCTTACTGTGCACACCATCTGATATAAGAGAGTGTTAGGGTTCACACATAGTGTTGTAGTTAGTTGTAATAAATTTGGCTGTAGGGGATAGAGATTTAACAGCTAACTTTCTTTTCAAGTGAATTTCATTGAATGTTTGGCTCTCAATCTCTTTCAAGGCCAGTGTTTCAACTTCAAGCGCTTTATCAGAATTCACGTTCTCGACTGCTACAACCTCTGTCGGTAACGGAGAGAGTTCGGGTGTTTTAGAAAACGGATTGTGTTTCTCAATCCAAAAAATAAAAGTTTTCAAGTCCTTGCAGTTTCGTTTCTGCCTTGCCTCCCATAGTTCCACGTTCAGCTCTGAAGAGATGCTGCACACACGTACATATTCTTTCATTGCTTCTCACAGCCGAGAACAAGTTAATTCAAGTTGCAATATTTTTCTCTGTTATTCCTCTGCCTCCAGTCATTCCAAGAATGCTATTCGAGGTTCTCATCGAAACCGGTTCAATGGTTATGTCACTCCAGACTCCAGATCAAAATTTTCAAGTACGTCGGATGGTGAAATAATCACAGTTAACGAACAAGTCGTTTTATGGTCTCATTTTGTTGTGAAGTTACAGCGTGTCTTGCAGGTAAACATGTGAAGATTTAGCGGTGACAAGTGAGTTCCAAAGGTCCTCTATAGTTCCTCTTCCATTCATCAACTTGGCTTCTTTATATCCGTCACCAATTTATGCGGCTCGTCTTCAACCTGCCACAAAATGGACCAGCAATGGATGAAGCATAACACCAGTGACTTTTGATTAGCCTTTGTACGCTAAATGTCGTGTAATAGTAGCAAAGGCACCTCGTGATAGCTTATTGAAGTCAATCTTCATTCGGCTAGGAAGTTTTCACTTGTTAATGTATTTCCATGCAGCCACTCCCATCAGGTTTACATTCGTCGGGGCCTTCTAGCCAGGTATCACTCAACCACAACAAATTAAGTGTTCGGCCTTGTTCATATGACTGTGGGTGTATTTTCAGGGAAGCCATTTTTGTAGTAACTGTTTTCGAATACCCAGATGTACTTTGGTCTCTGTAAGTTTGGAAATGAAACAGGCTTTGTTTCTCAGCATGAGCGGTAAAGGGAAGTACCAAATAAATCATGCCTTCCTGACTGCACAAATAGATGTAACAAATAATTATCAGTCCACTGGGTGAAGACTGATTGGCTAATACTAAGGTTTGTCTATTCATTCTGTCTACTCCAGGTCAATCTGAAATTATCTAACGCTGAATAGATTTCGATGGATTTATTATGCACAGAAATTAGACTACGTTGGTGCAGCTGAGTGCAACTGAGAAGACTGGGATTCTATTTGTCAAAACGAGCGGGTTCAGCAATACTATACCCCTTTCTCGATGCCTAGCACTGTTTGAGGTGACAGCCGTGGAGCAAGCGTCAGCATAGCTCTGACGTGCGACGCCTGTAATTCGTTATCACTGGCCAGAAATAACCAAAGTCGTGGCTGGAGATCTGTTTGATAGATTGCAATTAACCTCTCATGGAGCCCTGAAACATCGGTAGGTTCCAGCATGTGACACGCGCGTTCCCCAGTCATACCACTGACCAATTTTATTCACTCATACGGCAGTACACACAGGGAAATCAAACGTCAAGGCGGCAGACGAGATACGACTAAGATTATAACATAGTCCTCGGCACAGCAAGTTGTCTGAGATAACTAAGGTACAGACTGCTGATACAGCTAATTCTTCACCACAGGATCCCCCAGTCAAGACCAATACCAGTGAGAAGTCACACTCAGGACGAGTGTCCCAAGAGCAACCCACTCATAACAAGAGTCCCGATCAGAATGTGTTCGTCAGACTGGAGCCTGAATCTGAAGACCCACATTTCTGCGCCCGTCAAACCTCAGTAAAGTCGTCAAAAGCAGTCACACAACTGCTCCCACGAGCGTTCCGTGCCAATCACAAGACTCGACGACCTCCATGTTCCACCTCTTACTCATCTGCTCTACCCACAGGCCAATCCCAATCAAAGTTAATAATATTCTTTTCTTTTCTGGAGAAGCAGCCAATCCCTGACTTGTAAATTCCGTTGCAAGGTGGAGAAGACGTTCGCTACTGACTTGTTTTCCCACAGACAGTTTGGGAAATATGTTCTGAGTTTCCATTTAGGCCCAAAGTGAACAAGGCATTTATCACTAAGATCATTATGCAGATGGGCTGAACGTTACAGCCCTCAGCAAAACTTAGCGCTGTTATGTCCCTACATAGACCATTTCGGAGCAGCGATAAATGTTGTGTTCCATTCTAAATATCTTCTGAAAGCCTGAGGCTACCCAGAAAACTTGACAGGCAGTGCGACGACACCACCTGAAGGCTCCCTCAATAGCGTCCAGTCCAAGTTGAACATGGAAACTAGTGAACTTTTACACCTCCATCCCTATACACAGTGGGCATTTCTGACGCTGTTGAAACGCCTTGGCTAGGCCCTTAACAGGTAGATCCAGGCAGGCAATTTTTTGCCCTCTTTGGCCGAAAGCACTGTCCGCCCACTGGTGCGAGAAATTCTTGAGACCAGCGTTCTGCCGTCAGTAAATGCTTCGAGGTGTTCCTTTCCCCAACAGCTGTACGTTGCTCCCAAGTCCCAAATGTTCCCTGTAAGATTCACTGATAGATAACCAAACTGTCTGCTTTTTCACAACTCGAGAAAACACTATTCGAAAGAGAGGCACCATAAAGGTTTTACATGCATAGACCATGTACATGCTCCCAACAATGCCTCCAATTGTTGATACCTTCCTGTTGTCTCACAAAAATGAGGTGTACACCACTCCCAAATATTTCATTACAGTGACCACATCAATGAGTCCATCCGGTTCCGCAATTAAATTGTGACCGATGTTCATGAGCCCCCATTTTCGCCTGTTCATCTGGGCATCAGCCACTTTTCCACAACACTCAGTCATAGCTAGTGCCATGGCAATCTCTTTCGTCCCACATCAACTGCGTACGCCTATTCACATATTTATCTCCTCGCACGTTGACACAATATAGCGTTTTGTGAAGTGCATCAACAGTGGCACAGTAACTTGTGCAGACAGGTGCGTGGAGAGGGTACACCCTTGTCTGACAAAGCACTGAATCCGTACTGGTCTTGTCAAAAGACCGTTCAGTAAGACCATTCATTGTGATCCGTGCCGTATTACTGTTGTGGTATATTTATTGCTCCCATCGTTGCATGCAAACAGCAATGGCCGACAGCGTCGAAGACTTTCTGTAGGTCGACCGCAAGCATCAGGCCATGTATTCTGCAGGCGGTGACATAATGCCCTGTGAATAGCGCTGTTATCACCGACTCATGTCTAATCTTCTCCAGTCAACGTTGTAAGTGTTCGCGAAAATTTTAATGCGCAAACAGCTTCATCTCTGCCTTACTTGACAACAGCTGCTCGTCTTCTTTCCGAAGTGGTGTGCCAAGTTTCCACATGGAGGAATGGTGTTTCATGCGTGACTCTTTGGCTCTGTAGGCACGCTATGCTCGAACGACTGTACCATCCATCTATTGGCGCATGAGTTGCAACAGTTTGACTCTGACGTGCTTAATTTTGCAGAAGAAGAACCGGTTGCTGTTCTGCACTGTGGAACAGAACATAGAGGACAGTAAGTGAAATTCCACTATGTCATTGTACCATCGGTTTCTATTTCGGCTCTTGTGATTTATTTTCCATCGGTGTATATCGCCTTCCACGGAAAAAGAAGCATGATCCTATCGATTTCTAATGTGGAAGTATATTAGCTACTGTTTTCAAAGCGCCAGAATATATTGGTCAAGACCAAATCACTGATCACTTGCGCATATTCAACCAATATGACCAAATAAGTCCGGCTTTCATAGGTACCACAGCACAGACCCAGTACTAGTTGAGGTAACTGACGATATGAAGTATGCTATTGACGACCGTATTGCAACGACTCTGACACAACCAGACGCTAGCAAAGCTTTTAATACTTATAACGCATACTGCTCAGGAAAATGTCAAAACAAAATTTCGCAGGTAATGTGCTGAATTGGTTTGAAAGCTATTTGAAAAAACAGATAGTAAAATGTTGTCTGTGTGAATAAAAAGTCATCGTGGAAACATGTTCACTGATTACTGCCAAAGGGGTCAGTCTCTCTCCCACATTCGTTCTCCTTGTACGTCAGTGACATTTCTTCATTTCCATTGTTCTGTAAATATCGTTTCAATACCGATACGCAGTTTTACCTAAGTGACAGACTTGAAGATATAAATACGAATATTATGGTCGTTAAGGTGATTCGTGATCTGTCTTCAGTGGTAATATGGAGGTAAATCTGATCCTTGAACTGTATGCAAAGAGGTTACAAGTAATCATAGTAACTCGCTAGAAATTAATAATTTCGTAACTTCGTAAAAGCTTGGCTCCTATCCAGCTTGTCACGTGTCAATTGCGGTCGGGTATTTAAATACGGTTCGCAAAGCCTAACGTCTAGTACGAGCCTTCTCTTTACTCGAATTATTGTACGAACCAGAATTACAAAAAACCGAAGCACGCAATCACCCACAATCGGTTGTATGAATTAAATTCTTCTGCTCTTCTAACCGTGTCATTTTGTAACATTGCCATACAACTCAATTAAAGAAAGAGAATGTTTTTACTGAATGTGACCAGCAGATGGAGACGCCGATACACAGGGAGAAACTCAGTCGCCGTGCTGGTCTTTCGCTGTGTTACAAATTAAATGGCGAGAACACAAATAATATGTAATTACGTGTCATACGCTGCCATTAGGAATAATCGACCTTTCTTGTCACCTTCGTCGAACTTTGTTGCGTTTTGAGCTACAAAAGTATTTCAACATTCAAACGAAGTCAACGTTTCTAATCGAGATTTATTTAACAGCACCATTTTGTAAGGTGCTTGACAAAGTTTGTGAGATTCTAGCCCATGCTACCTGGAACGAAATTTTCTTTTCAATAAACAAAAATGGCATGGACAGTGTGTTGATAGGAAGGTATGAGATGAACATCAACAGAAGTAAAACGAAGATAATGGAATGTAGTCAAATTACATCAGGTGATGGTGACGAAATTAGATTAGGAAATGAGACACTTAAAGTAGTAGATGAGTTTTGCTATTTGGGGAGCAAAATAAAAGATGATTTTAGAAGTAGAGAGGATATAAAATGTAGACTGGCAATGGAAAGCAAAGTGTTTCTGAAGATGAGAAACTCGTTAACATCGAGTAAAAATTTAAGTGTCAGGAAGTCTGTTATGAAGGTATTCGCATGGAGTGTAGCCATGTGAAGTGAAACGTGGACGATAAACCGTTTAGACAGGAAGAGAATACAAGCTTTTGAAATGTGATGCTACAGAAGAATGCTGAAGATTAGATGGGTGGATCACGTAACAAATGAGGAGGTACAGAATAGAGTTTGGGAGAAGAGAAATTTGTGGCACAGCTTGACCGGAAGAAGGGATCGTTTGGTAGGACAAATTCTGAGGCAGCAAGGGATCACCAATTTCATACTGGAAGGAAGCATGAGGAGTAAAAATCGTAGAGGAAGACCAAAACATGAATACACTAAACACATTCAGAAGAATGTAGGTTGCAGTAGTTGCTGGGAGATGAAGAGACTTGCACAGGATAGAGTAGCATGGAGAGCTGCATCAAAACAGTCTTTGGACGGAAGACCACAGCAACTACAATAAACAAAAATTTTCACTCCTTAGCTTAGTATTCCATCAAAGAATTTAATATTTGTCATACATCATACAGACAATTACCATCTGCTTCCAACAATTCGTTGTTTGCTGTCTAGCTGAATATAGAAGTTGCACGGTAGTAATGCATGCTGATGGAAATAAAATCACCTTTTACAAAAATATGTGGAAATTTTGTATCAAAACTGTGGCTGTTGTCAATATCAAGTCGACGTAAAGAATCGTATTATGTTGAAATTTATACTGAGAAAACTAGACACTTAAGTTGAATGTCACTGCGCACATAAATATGAATCATTATTCGTGTCACGATTATACTCTCAAATCCATCATTTGCTGGTAAAAAAAGAAGACAAAGACTCCTGTAAGGTGGCGGAACCTGAGTACGATATAGTCGAGGCACAATAAATTATTAATGTTGGCTCGGAAGACCTTTAGAGTTACTGTCTTTTTAGTTCGATTAACTCAATAGTAAATACGAAATTTTTGGGTGCCGGTCAGGGAGAAGACGTACTCGCACTACCTCCCATACGCACTTTCAATGCAGACGCAAAACATCGAATTTGACCACAAGAAGAGAGGCTAGTGTAGCAAGCGCAATTTAGCGTCATTGTATTGGTCTTGTAATAAATAATATCGCATTCTACAACGGTGAATGTCGTTAAGTCTATAACAACCCGAATTGAGTTTTATTGTGTGCGAAACGACGCGAACCTTTATAGTTCTGCAACTTCTAACACATGTAACTCCTGCAGCTACGCAGTTTATGTAACACTGCATGGGTCGTGTTCTTTACCTTTCCATACCGACGTAAGTGCACGTATTACTACTCCTGCTTCACCGCTGGAACAGCAGCCGGAACACTGCTGGTTCGCTAAGCCATTGTGATGTGAGCTGTTTCTGCAGCTACGAAGTTATCGATCGTCAAATGTAATCAACTGATTTATGTTCGGGTTCGAAACTGCGTATAAATCCCGTACAATGACATTTCTGTTTTCAAAAGAAAGTCGTGTTGTAATGTTCGAGATTAGGAAAGGCAAGGCGTCTTTATCAGAACGCAAGCATTATGGCTTCATGATGGCTCTTTTCACAACTATTAAATAGCAGTTACAAGAGGTGTATTACTCTGATATACTTCACACTCGACTGTTATCTAAAGTCAGGATTCTTCGTGGTAGGTGAAGTAGAACTGCAGCGATAAAACTTCTTACGTTTGACAGGGACATTTTTTCATCATTTTGGTATCAGTGACTACGGGTTCTGGTAGCTTTTTACCGAGTAATTGCATTTCGTTTCGTTTCCTATTCCCGTTCCTGTTTGTATCTGTATTGTAGGGAAATTATATGCGCATCATTGCAAGTGTCCACTTCATGTGCAAACAAGTTTGTACCATTTATCTATTGTACTTTCTGTTGATAATAACAAGCGCGCTAGACTCTTCGTCCTCCATGTTGTATTCAGTAGGCTTCACTAAGTTTCCGCTTAGGTTTGGATTTGCGACAGTGTCACACTGATACACAGCAGTGCTAATAAGTTTACTGACGAAGAACAGGCCGACTTTCCTCTCGTGTCTGGGCTGACTGAGTGCGGAGGCAGACTGCCACGACTCCGTGCTGACTGTTCCTGCAGCCACAGAGAAACACATCACTGCACTCTAGCACTGTCCGAGGGTTTTCGCGCTACACGGTTATTTTTCGAATGCTTTGTTGATTGCTTATCACATGGTTTTATACTATTGTAGGATCCTTTCAAAGAAATATACGTAAATGTGATAAAAAGTTGAATAAATCATCATTACATTATTATTCTATAACGACGGGCTGGTGACAACGAAACCCTTATACTGAAATACTCATAAACTGCCCACAAGAGCTTCAAGAGTTCGGATTCGCCTTGTATTTTGGGTCTCATGTCTTGACTGCTTTACCTTGTACAGAGATAATTCAAATCACTGCTGACAGGAAAGTAAAATATATTCACACTGTCGCCTTAGACAGCATAACCTGTAATTTTGTGAGTTACCTTAGTTCATGTTGTTGAGTACAATAACTGTCGTTATTACACACGCGATGAAATATACTAAAATTGGTACTATGTGATACGAAACTAATAGCCGGTAATGCGATAAACACGTTGACGTCAGTGTAAACTCAGTTGATGATTTGTGGATCTACCTTACGTATTCGCTTACCACCCCCAAACTAGTTTCAGAGGTAACTCGAATCCTTCCATGTTTCGAATTTGTTAAATTGTTTCACTTTCCTTAGCGACATTAACATTTCTTGAAGAGGGACATACAAGTTTAGGGGCTTGGGACAAAGGTCTCTGCTACAGTGGCAAATGGTTCCAATGGCTCTGAGCACTATGGGACTTAACTTCTGAGGTCATCAGTCCCCTAGAACCTAGAACTACTTAAGCTTAACTAACCTAAGGACATCACGCACAGCCATGCCCGAGGCAGGATTCGAACCTGCGACCGTAGCGGTTGCGCGGTTCCAGACTGTAGCGCTTAGAACCGCTCGGCCACCCTGGCCGGCTCTGCTACAGTGATTAGTGTTTCAGCGCTATATATATTTACGATCGAAACCTCTAAATAAATATATAAATTCAGTGACGCAGACGGCGTTTTCCATCGTGATACAGCGGTTACGGTTATCCCGCGACATTATGCTTTGTATTATGCAAAATAATTGTCACTAAATCGAGCAACTACAAGTATCATTAGACACCCGGAATGCACGGAAAAAATTTCAAATTCTTAATGATTACGTCAAATTCGCGAATGAAGATGAAGTTACAGTGAGGAAGACAGTGTCCTAGCCCAATCTGCAACAAATCTGCAACATATTTGTATAGATGTAAGGGAGATAAGAATGATGGGAAATCTTCTAGGCAAGAACAGAAAGCAGGAGAAGACGTACATACGTCAGAAACTGGCCTTGCGAATTTTAGAAGAAGATATTACCTCTGTCTGAGGTAAAAGAGGATACGGTTAAGATGGAAATGTGTTTCAACTGATCATATGCTATCATGCCGATTATATCTAAATACGCGGTATTGCATATAATTACTCATTAATTTTCACATATATGAAACATCAGAAGTAATATACAACTGTTATAAACACAAAATGAAATGCATCTTTTGTGATGATTTGTTGCTTGTCATAAGACAACTTTTTATAAAGAATTTTATTTTCATAGTCTACGTGATAGACGGTATAACTGTTAAGAAAGTTAATTCACGCAAAGTAGACAACGCCCAGTTCATGTAGAAGAGATACTGACAGGAAACATGAAAATCCGAAAAAAAAGAGGCTTAACACTATTTTCTGTTATTTCTAGAAGGTGAATATGTTCCGCCGCCTGGCTTAAGATTATATAACATAAATAATGGCATTCCGAGCAAAATATCCAGTAAGACAAAAATCTTTTTTAGATACCGTAACTCACTTTTAGAACAAATGTCTCAAATCCGTTACTTACGTGACGATATTGAAAACGATATTGAAAATAAAATGTATAATCCAACTGTCTTACGGACCAGAAAGTTTACCCCTAAATTCAAAAAGAAACCAGTATGAAATTTTATAAACTGATGGTGATTACTTCGTTAGACCTGCCATGTTAGCCGAGGGCATCAATGCCTTGCTTCCTGGACTCGGGTAGGCACGCCAGCCCTGGATCGAATGCCCTCCGGCAGGGTACCGACGAGGGCCCTTGTGCTGGCCAGCCTGGATGTGGTTTTTAGGCGGTTTTCCACATCCCACTAGGTGGATAACGGGCTGGTCCCCACGTTACCCCTCAGATAAACTACTCACAGACATTTGAAAACGTTCGCACTATTTCATGGCTTACACTAGATACATACAGATGGGGTACACAAATTCCCTCCTGGGGGGTATGGGGTGCGACAGGAAGGGTATCTTGCCACCCCCTGACATCAACATCGCCAAATATATTGTAACAAGGCTGACACTGCGCTGAAGTGGGACAAAGGCCCAAAGGAAATTAATGAAGATGGATGATAGCGATTACTTTGTTACACTATATAAATGAAACTTTGGAGACCACAAAAAGAAAGAAGAGAGCCGTGATTGGAAATAAAAGAACAGAATTAAATATTTTCAACATGAAAATCAAATGAATCGAGAGAAATCAACAAAAAACCTCGTGGGAATTTTAGATTCCACAGAAAATCATGAAATACAATTCGAATGAGAAAAGAGTTATTGGAGGACTTCAGAAAAGCATGAAATGATTCTGTTTGTTAAGCTTGGAATGTCTAAGAGCCTAATTCTTCAAAGGAAGGTGGTGATGTGATGTGTATCCATTGGCGTAAGGCATTTTTGTTTAGTCGTTATTGGCAAAGAGGATGGTGAGATCGCATTCCTGACTATGGTTAAAAGTTAGTGTTAAATTTGTGGTCATGGGTACCCAACTCATTACGTTTAGACTTGATTGGAGGCCCATTTTCGGATGTACCATCTCCTTGACTACCTATAAAACTGAAGTTAAGAAATACTTTTCGTGTTTCATTTATTCCTAACTCATATTTGATGCGAAAATTGTAATATTACTGATGTTAGGCAAATGATATTACAACCAGTGCCTGCTGATATAAACATGAACAACGGTTACAAGTCAATCACATATGCAACGGTAGTTTGATGTGTGAGATGCACAAGAAAAGGTAAAGGTCCACCTACCCTGTCTACGGCCTTTTTATTGGAAGAGTAGGAAGTGAACATGGCGAATAATTAATCGGATGTGAATAAAGAACAACCCTGCTTCTTCGTTGCTTCCTGTGTTTCAGAAACGAAGTTGATGGATAATTTCTTTCACTTGGAGCAATTTTTAGCCACAGTTAAAGTCGGAAAAAAGAAGAGATTGATTTTCAATTGCTACCGTGTACTATCACCAGACTGGCTACGACGTACGACAACGGATTACCAACAGAAGCGTACTACGGATGAGTTGCACACGCTGTTAAGTTCACACCAGTTCAACAAATTATTACTGAAACGCAAAATAGATACAAAATGGAAGCTACAGTGATTTAATCCTTGCACTTCGAAGTGTGTATCAACGGTAAGGGAAATCTGATAGTCATACACAACGTCTTTTACATTTCGTCTATTTACGAACTGCATAGCACACAAAACCACGCAAATCGACCCTCATTTCAAGCAAAGAAATACCGACTACACTGTGTTTCAGTATCTTTGTCTCTCATAATCAGTAATACCGTTGGATGTAACTTCCAATGTCGCTGAGTCCGTATTAAAGTCGTTTCATGAAAGCGGAGCGGTGCACACTGCATCCGAATTCTGTAGCTTCTAATCTGTACACTTTCCACTGCTACGGATCTTACCTGAGACTTGTGTTAGATCCATCACATTGGCTGTCTGCGGCAGAGGCACCAGGGTATCAAAAAGCAAAAAAGCTTCTGAAAAGAAAAATTTTGATTAGTTGTGCGGTTCCCCTCTTGGAATACATGCAAGAGCACAACAACAAATTCGCAAATAGTAACACTTGAATACGATCACCCCTGCAGGCTAAAAGACCGATCACCAGAGAATTATCCTCATTCGCCATTGCAGACCTTGTACCGCAAAGAAGGAAGGGAGAGGATGTTATTATGGGTGGCCAAAATGTTCAAATGTGTGTGCATTCTTCAGGGATCAGACTGCTGAGGTCATCGTTCCTTAGTCTTACATACTACTTAAACTAACTCACGCTAAGGACAACACAGACATCCATGCCCGAGGGAGGACTCAAACCTCTGGTGGGAGGGGAGTTATGGGTGGACAGTATCCTCATTCAGCAACACGAATGCACACTTGGATTAATACTGTTCTTTATTTATATGTTCTGGAATATTTACTTAACATGAATAGACTTCATGTCTGTGGTACAAGCTCATCAGTAACAATCCCTCTATAGTCACTAATCTGGTCGCAATGTACTGTCGTAGCCTGTGGCGAACTAAACCCGCTCTGCGAGTAAACTGACAGATGGCAAACCGGATGACTGATTGAGTGAGTGAGTGAATGAGACCCTCCAGTCAGCGGCGGCGGCCTAAATACCTGCTGTCGAGAGGGCTTTGGCGGCCTGTTGCGTGTGGGTGTCTGTCTGGCCACTCAGGTGGTAGGCGTTCTTGGTCCAGCGCCTGTTAGTCGATCTGTGCACTTCATCTTTCGCAACCAGTGTGGTGGGGACAGCTTATGCCAATACATTAAGTCCGTTCTGTTGCCGATCAGATTTTATGAGGTTAAGAGAAATTTGCAGTTAATTGCAGAGCCAAAAATACACGTATATTTTTTTTTGGAAAATAAATTCACTGGGTCCCTAGTATTCGCTATGTTGATAATACTGTTTGGGATGTACTTTCAGCGTCATGCAGAAATTGACTCCATGCTGCCTCCCTCCTTAGCCCCTGGAACAAGATGGAAAACCTCAATCGCAGCTTTAACGATTGGTCAAATGGTCACAATACAGTAGTACCATGGGTGGCTATCGAGAGCTACAGACCAAACACCCAAACAGTTCCTTTTTACAGAGTTGGCTACTAGCAAGTGAACAGAAGAGAGGCTGACACTTGAATTGTTAGGATGCGTATATGACCTCCCTTAAGGACACAGAAGAGGCATCCATACATAAGCAGTACTGTGCAACAGCTTGTGATCACAAATTTGGATTGTCGCTGCAGAAATAGAAATTTATGAATTTTTAACACAAGAAATGTATTAATAATTATAACAAATATATAAAGAAGCACAAAAATATCATTCCATAGAGCTAATAAACATTGACAACATTATTTATTGCGTAACATTCGAAGCATTGTAAAAGCTTGCAGGACCATTTTCAACTGTTTATTTCAGAGACTGCAGCTATGGAACACGTTGTCTTGCGTTGTGGTGTGACTTCAGTCTGAAGACTGGTTTGATGCAGCTCTCTGACCTACTCTATCCTGAGTAAGCCTCTTCATCTCTGAGTAACTACTGCTACTCACATCCATCTGAACCTGCGTATTGTATTCATCTCTTGGTCACCCCCTGCATTTTTGCTCTCGACCCTTCACTCCTTTACTAAACTGACGATCCCTTGATGTGTCAGAATGTGTCCTACTAACTGATCCGCCTTGCGGAGTGGCCGCGAAGTTTGAGACGTCATGTCACGGATTGCGCAACCCATCCCGCCGAGGTTCGAGTCTTCCCTCGGGCATGGGTGTGTGTGTTTTGTTCTTAGCAGAAGTTAGTTTATGTAGTGTGTAAGTTTAGGGACCGATGATCTTAGCAGTTTGGGCCCTTAGGAATTCACACACATTTGAAAATTTTTGAACATACTGCTAACAGTGATATGTAATGTAATGTTTTCGAACTTTATGAGTTACCTCGAAGAAAACGATTTACTGACAAACAGCCAACACGAATTCAGAAAGTGTCTTTACTGTGAAACACGACTAGCCCTTTATTCTCATCAATAATGTGTGCATGTGACATAGGTTGTCAAACTGAATTCATATTTTTAGATTTCCGGAAAGCTTTTGACACTATACCTCACAGACGAGTTCTAAAACAATTGCACGCATATGGACTAACGTCTCAGTTGTACGACTGGATTCGTGATTTCCTGTCAGAACAGTCATAGTCTGTACTAACTGACGGAAACTCCATCGAGTAAAACAGAAGAGATTTCTGGCGTTTCCCAAGGAAGTGTTATAACTCTCTACTGCTACTGTTTAGGAGACCTTCTGAGTAGTCATCGTAGTATGCACATTATGCTGTCATTCACTTTCATGTAACGTAATCATAGCCAATACTTAGTTCAAGAATCATAAAAGAAGGTTGTATACATGGAAGAATCCTGGAGATAATTGAAGGTATCAGATAGATTATATAGTGGTAAGACAGAGATTTAGGAACCAGGTTTTAAATTGTAAGACATTTCCAGGAGCAGATGTGGACTCTGACCACAATCTACTTGTTATGAACTGTAGATTAAAACTGAAGAAACTGCAAAAAGGTGTGAATTTAAGGAGATGGGACCTGGATAAACTGACTAAACCAGAGGTTGTACAGAGTTTCAGGGAGAGCATAAGGGAACAATGGACAGGAATGGCGGAAAGAAATACAGTAGAAGAAGAATAGGTAGCTCTGAGGGATGAAGTAGTAGAGGCAGCAGAGGATCAAGTAGGTAAAAGACGAGGGCTATTAGAAATCCTTGGGTAACAGAAGAAATATTGAATTTAATTGATGAAACGAGAAAATATAGAAATGCAGTATATAAAGCAATCAAAAAGGAATACAAATGTCTCAAAAATGAGATCGACAGAAAGTGCAAAATGGCTAAGCAGGGATGGCTAATGTAAGGATGTAGTGTCTTTTCTCACTAGGGGTAAGATAGATACTTCTTACAGGAAAATTAAAGAGACCTTTGGAGAAAAAACAGCCACTTGTATGAATGTCAAGAGCACAGATGGAAACCCAGTTCTAAGCATAGAAGGGGAAGCAGAAAAGTGGGAGTATATAGAGGGTCTATTCAAGGGCGATGTATTTGAGGACAATATTATAGAAATGGAAGAGGATGTAGATGAAGATGAAATGGGAGATACGATACTGCATGAAGAGTTTGAGAAAGTACTGAAAGACCTGAGTCGAAACAAAGACCCGGGAGTAGACAATATTCCATTAGAACTACTCACGGCCTTGGGAGAGCCAGTACTGACAAAACTCTACCATCTGGTGAGCAATATGTATGAGACAGGCGAAATACCCTCAGACTTCAAGAAGAATACAATAATTCCAATTTCAAAGAAAGACAGATGTGAAAATTACCGAACTATCAGTTTAATAAGTCACGGCTGCAAAATACTAACGCGAATTCTTTACAGACGAATGGAAAAACTGCTAGAAGCCGACCTCGGTGCAGATCAGTTTGGATTCCGTAGAAATGTTGGAACACGTGAGGCAATACTGACCTTACGACTTATCTTAGAAGAAAGATTAAGGAAAGGCAAACCTACGTTTCTAGCATTTGTAGACTTAGAGGAAACTTTTGACAATGTTGACTGGAATACTCTGTTTCAAATTCTGAAGGTGGCAGGGGTAAAACACAGGGAGCGAAAGGCTGTTTACAATTTGTACAAAAACCAGATGGCAGTTATAAGAGTTGAGGTGCATGAAAGGTAAGCAGTGGATGGGAAGGGAGTGAGACAGGGTTGTAACCTCTCTCCGATGTTGTTCAATCTGTATATTGAGCTAGCAGTGAAGGAAAGAAAAGAAAATTCGGAGTAGGTATTAAAATTCATGGAGAAGAAATAAAAACTTTGAGGTTCGAGGACGACATTGTAATTCTGTCAGAGACAGCAAAGGACTTGGAAGAGCAGTTGATCGGAATGGACCGTGTCTTGAAAGGAGGATATAAGATGAACATCAACAAAAGCAAAACGAGGATAATGGAATGTAGTCGAATTAAGTCGTGTGATTATGAGGGAATTAGATTTGGAAATGAGACACTTAAAGTAATTAAGGAGTTTTGCTATTTGGGGAGCAAAATACCTGATGATGGTCGAAGTAGAGAGGATGTAAAACGTAGTTGGCAATTGCAAGGAAATCGTTTCTGAAAGTATTTGTATTGAGTGTAGCCATGTATGGAAGTGAAACATGGACGATAAATAGTTTGGACAAGAAGAGAATAGAAGCTTTCGAAATGTGGTGCTACAGAAGAATTCTGTAGATTAGATGGGTAGATCACATTACTAATGAGGAGGTATTGTTTAGAATTGAAGAGAAGAGGAGTTTGTGGCACAACTTGATAAGAAGAAGGGACCGGTTGGTAAGACGTGTTCTGAGGCATCAAGGGATCACAAATTTAGCATTGGAGGACAGCTTGGAGGATAAAAATCGTAGGGGGAGACCAAGAGATGAGTACACTAAGCAGATTCAGAAGGATGTAGGTTGTAGTAAGTACTGTGAGATGAAGAAGCTAGCACAGGATAGAGTAGCATGGAGAGCTGCATCATACCAGTCGCAGGACTGAAGACCACAACAGCAATAACAATGTCATCAGGTGATGAAATGAACCGAAAAATGATTTAGACAAGCTACCTTTACGGTACAAATGGACCTGAGTCATGGAAAGTATGACTTCATCCACGTGACTACTATAAGAAATCAGCTAAACTGCGGTTACACGATAAATCACAGATACCTTAGTGCTATAAACTCAACTAAATAATTAGTGATTACATTTACGAATAACTTAAGTTGTAATGATCAAATAGATAATGTTGTGGTTAAAGCAAACCAAAGCCTACAATTTATAGGCAGAACACTGAGAATATGCAACAGGTCTACCACAGAGGCTGCCCCCCACTACACTGATGCGTCCTCTTTTGGAATACTGCTACGTGGTGTGGGATCGGCATCAGTATCTTCAGAGGACACCAAAAAAGTTCAGAATAGAGCAGCTCGTTTTGTATTAATGCGTAATAGGGGGGAAGTGTGCCACGGAAGTGATATGAGAATTGGGGTGGCAATCGTTAAAAAATAGGCGTTTTCCGTTGCGACAAGACCTTCTCAAGAGGTTTCAATCACCACATTTCTGCTCAACCAGTAAACATATTTTTTTGGCGGCCACCTTCATGGGAGGAACGACCATCATGATAAAATAAAGAAAATCACAGCTCCCACAGAGAGATTTAAGTGTTCACTTTTCCCGTGTGCTTTTCGATAGTGAAACAGCAGAGAAATTTTTATGAAGGAAATCGCCACACATCCGCACGTTTTGAGAAGTTTTTTTATTTAGACAACAAGTTTCGGCGTCTCAGTAATACCATCTTCAGGGCCCATACGCACTTCATGTACCGACAATCAGATGCATCAACACTAGCATACTATCGGTATCTGGATGCACTGAATTCGTTATTCCAGTGTTTCCTTAGAAGACTTGACAACACATGAAGTGCGTACGGGGCCTGAAGATGGCGTTATTGAGATGCCGAAAGTAGTTGTCGAATAAAATAACTGCTCGAAACGTGCACATTTCCACGGTAAATATTTGGCCAGTCGTTGTCTCACATCCGCAATGCATTAAAAGAAGGGGTAGGAAATTGCTTGAGGGTGGTTCGATGAACCCTCTGCCAGGCACCTAACTGCACAGTAATTTTGTAGACGTAGACTCACAGATCATGCACACCAGTTGCATGCCTGGTTCCCCTAATGCTATGACAGCTTCTCTCCCCTCGAATAGAACATAAGGGACTGATAGTTATAAAATCGATCATAAAACAATTCATGTCGCCTTTACTTGTCTACGGGGAGCGCTTTCGATTACATATCCATATTCAGATTAGGATGTCCGTGTGGGACATTATTTTACACAGTTCAGGGGTACCTAACATAAACAACTGCAGTCGAAACCAGTCACCAATTGGAAATAAAATCATTTTGGGTAGAATTAAATAATTTTTTTACTGAATTTTATGACAGTTTCTGCCATGTAATCGGGTATGTATGATATATAAAAGAAGTCAGCAAAAAGTATTACACTTTCACACGATATTTCCCACTGACGTTAAGCCTTCCAGAGAACTACCAAGGATCCAGTTCCCGCAAGGAAACGAAACCTTCAAGGCAATATGAAGTTCAGGCATTGTGCACGTAGCCTGGGAGTGAGATCGGTCGCGAGCAAGGGGCGGCTCAACCTGACAAATTACTCGCTGCTCGATCATCAGTCAACACGGCACCTGAGTTGTACTAATCTAGTATCTGCACTATGTTCTGAAATTATCTCTCAGGTTGTTCCAAAAATTGTTCTGTTAGTCTGACATCAGTTGCATTGTACACGATCACATCACGCAATATAACATCTGAACATAAAGCACCACAAGTACATTTGAATTTGCATTTCCTCAATATGCCTTGCAAATCTGTTACCTACTCGTGATGTGTTTGTTTCGACCATTTCTTGCAATTAAAGAATTGGTACCTGGTTGCTATCACATTCACCTGTTGGTCATAATAGTTAGTTAGCGAATCTACAACCTGTACATACGAGAGTGTACTCGGAGTGGCGTTAGGGAAGAGTTTCTGAAGGAGGCGGAACACTGCCCTTCCTACTGTGGACAAAAAATAATGGACATTCACAGTATCTGGTATGTTGTGAGCATTTACGTGGGCTTCAAACTGTTGCAAACTACTTGAGCCATGCCTCCTCTTGTTTATGAAACTGGCGAAAAGGTGGCATAAAATGTTGAAATGTGTGTGAAATCTTATGGGACTTAACTGCTAAGGTCATCAGTCCCTAAGCTTACACATTACTTAACCTAAATTATCCTAAGGACAAACACACACACCCATGCCCGAGGGAGGACTCGAACCTCCTCCGGGACCAGCCGCACAGTCCATGACTGCAGCGCCTGAGACCGCTCGGCTGATCCCGCGCGGCAAATGGCGGTATAGCACTTGCAGCTGCTGTAGATGTAGTTTGCTGTTCCATTGGGAATGCAGCATTCGCCAGTAGCTGCTGCACCGTGTTTAGCAGAGTTGATATTTGTTATCTCTGAAATTGAAACACGCTACGGTCGCAGGTTCGAATCCTGCCTCGGGCATGGCTGTGTGTGATGTCCTTAGGTTAGTTAGGTTTAAGTAGTTCTAAGTTCTAGGGGACTTATGACCACAGCAGTTGAGTCCCATAGTGCTCAGAGCCATTTGAACCATTTTTTGAAATTGAAACATCTGCATACGCAGGGTTGCATCTAACGCTTGCAGCTGAGGCGCCTGTGCAGGGAGTGGATTAGGTGGGGAGAGAGAAATGTAATAAACAGACAAGGCAAGCTATAAAATAAGTACAAAAGCAAACAAAATGTCCGCAACGCCAACCTGAAGACACTGATTAGCAAGAACACTATTAGGGATTCTGACGAAGCAAGTAAACACACCCCTACGAACGAGAAAGACAAAGTAGAATTCAGGCGCCAGCAAAACACACAAGGAATCCTCTTGCAGCTAGGCCCTGGGTTGTCGCTATGGAATTCGTTGACCACCTCATATCCAGTGTTGTATCCTGCGTACTCGTCGAATACGGGGTGCCTAGGAAACCTGTTTTCTCGGATCGCTAGACAACAATTCAAGCAAGTCATATAAATGAAATTTATTACAAAAGGAAGTGATTACAATACTTAACTTTGTGAGAGACAGATGTGTCGCGAGCAAAGGGCGACAGACAAACAAGAAATCCCTTCAGTATATACAATTCGTAATACAAGAGAAGTAATACAGTTCCTAAGTCGCTGTTAAACAAGAGCCTATTCTTGATGCCGCTGTGGAAGTCACCGAATGCTAGTCTTCAACTGGGCCGCGGCCAGCCGGCTCAGCGCTTACGTCCTCTTCATGTCGAGGGCGCTGCCGTTGGGTTGCCGTCCTGGAGAGGGGTCGGTCCACTTGCAATTGGCTGACGTCCTCTTCACAGCCCTCTCTGCTCTAACGTTTCCACCTGGCGTGCCGCCGCTTGACTTTATGCTGGAGCAATTTTCATACTTGCTACGGGTCCTCTTTTTCGGAATTAGTCACAAAACTAATGCAGATTCATAATAAAAGTCCCATTTGATCGGAAAATTTAGTTGATACCAAGGTATACAATAAAGAGCAGTGCTATTCACTGTCGGTAACTAACTAAAGCAACCATACTATTCTTTTACTATTAATTGAATTTGCATTTTGGGTCCCTGGTAGAAGTGAGAAAATTTTGAAAGTGAGAACGTACACAAATCCCCAGAGGCAATAGAGTCTACTGCCTCAGAGCCAGTTCACAGATGGACCGTCAGGGGAGTGCCGTCTCTTTGTGGTGCCGCCCTACGGTGGTGGGGTTTCGGGGTCCACTTAATAGGCCATGTTTCAACTACATGCAGGAGGCAGGTACATGGATAGCGAGGGGTGTGTGAAATGGACTGGGTGACTTCAGGTCAGACGTTCTCGAAAAACTGTAGGACGAACATAGGAAGACGGTAGACATAGCAACGCCAGCCGTTGTGGCCGAGCGGTTCTAGGCGCTTCAGTCCGCAACTGTGCGACTACTACGGTCGCAGGTTCGAATCCTGCCTCCGGTATGGATGTGTGTGATGTCCTTAGGTTAGTTAGGTTTAAGTAGTTCTAAGTCTAGGGGACTGATGACGGCAGATGTTAAGTCCCGTAGTGCTCAGAGCAATTTGATCCATGTGACATGGCAACAATCAACACAGCAGTTGTAAACTGTCAAAGCCACATTGGGGAAGAAATGTCATAGCTGATTTGGGGAAGAACAAGACCTCCAAGAACAAATAGAAAGCGATGAATTTCAAATAGAATGTAGACTACCGAAAGTTGGCTAAAGTCGGAGATAAGTTCATTTGAAATTTTAATAAAGGGCCTAACCGTGTTTAGAAAGCGTAGATTAAATTCAGTTCTAGGCGGCGCCTTTTATGGTTTTAGCAGTAGTTTATCCCACAGCAAAGTTGAAGTAGATAGTGCCTGTGAGTTAGTGTGGGTAGAGGTTACACGTAACAGCAGGGATAAATTAATAAATGGTTCCTTTTATCACTCTTGAGTAGTGTGAGACACTTATTGAAGAGTTCAAAGATAACTTCAGTCTCATCACAAATAGGTACCCCGTCCATACGACAGAAGTTGATGGTGACTTGGATGTGCCCGCGATTTGTTGGCGAAAATACGTATTCACTGCCTGTGGTAGGCATAAAACATCGTCAGAAAGTTATTTTGCGCAGTTGGTTCAGGAGAGCACTAGAAAGGTGAATGAAATTACAATGAAATCAAGTCCATTAACTTCTTACAGGGGTTGATAAATGTCAACGGGAAGTGTTGAGAATGTGTGCCCCGACAAGGACTCGAAGTGGAGATCTCCTGCTTACACGGCAAACTCTCTATCCGACTGATCCAACAAGGACACAGACTACACTGCGACTGCAGGGACTTTTCTCTGACACGCTCCCCTTGAGACCCACATTTCCAACTTACTGCCCACACACTACATGTGTACTGCCCCTGTGTAATATACACGTTACTCGCGGCAGGCAATCTACTGATTCCCGTGAGAGTTCGAGCAATGTGAGTACATCCGTGCTGAAGAAAATCATTGCCCGGTTCAAGCGACAAGATAGTGTAGCGATTCAGAGCTAAGAATAACGCAACAGGGAGAGATCTAATCGAAAGGTTATGCCAAGAGCCATGACGCTCTGAGCCATCAATAACTTCCACTACGACTGCCGATACGGGATCTTGTGGCATGGACAAAGAGAAGCTGAGGAAGCAGTTTGTGTTAGTTCACAAATTTTCACCGTTTCCGGACATCGCCAACCGTCACTCCCGTATTTGTGTACCAAAGAATTCCGCGAGACAGCCGGCCAGGGTGGCCGAGCGGTTCTAGGCGCTAGAGTCTGGAACCGCGCGACCGCTACGGTCGCAGGTTCGAATCCTGCCTCGGGCATGGATGTGTGTGATGTCCTTAGGTTAGTTAGGTTTAAGTAGTTCTAAGTTCTAGGGGACTTATGACCTCAGATGTTGAGTCCCATAGTGCTCAGAGCCATTTGAACCATGTTTGTTGTTGAAAAGTGCGAGATAGTTTTGCATTTGAGAGAGAGTTTCATCACTGTGAAAGTGGCAGGGAAGGCTGCCGTTTTGAATTTCGATAATTGCATGGGAAAAGATAGGATCAATGAGTCATGGCACTCAGGTTAGTGGAATCCCATAAGGACGAACTTCAGGCTATTTATGAAGAGGTAGGGGTGGAGCTATGAGATTTTGAATCCCAAGATGCATGAACTGGACTAGACATGTTTTGAATTCGTACGTGGAAGTGATTGCACATACACCGGGACCATTAGGGACCTTCTTATATAAACTGAGGGTGAACAAACTTTGCAACTGCGAGTAATATAAAAGCAAAATATCCAGAACAAAGTGAAGAAAATGCAGGAAGAAGGGGTTACAAAACAAACTGTCAGCTGGTACACAATCCAATATTGTGTATGAAGAGAAAAGACGGATCCATGAGGGTTTTGCTTAATTACCGGTAAATAAATATCGCGACAGAGCCAGAAAAGGACAGACCATAGACAATAAAAGAAGTCTTGCTGCGCTTCCATGGAGTAAGAAGTCTTGCTGCACTTCCATGGAGTATGAGTTTTGACATCAATTGATTTGCAGATTAGCTGTTGGCAAACAAAACTTTAACCAGATTGTCGCCACTACACATTTCGAAGTGTAGAAGAATTGCCTGATTCCTGAGCTGAGCCTCGACAGTTGCCACACGTAGCCCTCTCAATTACATCCAATAGTGATATGTCCAAACCTTGACATTTGTAGAATCATATTAGATTAGAAACAAACAGGCGAACCCTAAGACGGATATAGCCTGCAAGGATTTGTTCAGGTAATTCCAGAGTACTAAACGTTAGATTGGATGCTGCCGATTTTTCCAACTTGTCATAGTTTTGCACTTTCGTGGCAACCATATTTTTCAAATCTTCACGTAACTGTGCGGGGTTCACCCCCATTAGATCGGAGCAGGTAACCACGCCATTACTAAAGTTAAGAGTATTATGCAAGTCAGACTCGACTGGGTAGTCATCTAAGGCCTTACATCCCAGGGGCCTAGATATTTTGGTTGAATTAGCAGTTTCAACTAGAATTGTTCCATTACAATGTTGCTTGACACTTTTTAGAGACCCCGCAATATCTTTCAGTGCCGTGTGAACATAGAAACGGTTCCCTCAGTTTGCTTCATTACAATGACAGTGTTATGACACACTAATGCTCTGTTACTATGATTCTGAGACTTTTCGGTAGGACTGACCAACTGGGATCTCTGTGATGAGTGGGTGTAGATACTACCTGATGGTACATCCGTCCTGTCAGTAGCACTAGCTTGATGAGGCCGTTCCATAGGGACTCCACGAGATGCTAGGGAAACAACCATCAACGCAGGCAGAACCTACGAATTCGCTGTCGTTTCACAGACAGGAAGTCTTGTGAAGTAGTTTTTGAATGTCGAGCATCTAGTTCGAGAGTCCATACGTAATGCGAATGTTTCAAATCTTGTAGCTATGAACAAACTTGACCTTGTCGACTGTCTCAGTATAGAGACAGGAGTTAGTGTTCATAATATCATATCAACGATGGTTGTCAACGTAAACAAATCAATCACAAGCAGACTAGGAGAATATTTTTGATAGAAAGAGCAGATAAGCAGTTGTTAGTATCCTGGTTAAGGGTGGATTTAACAGAAAATGTAAAGATTTATTTAAGAAACTCGTTACAGTCATAGTTGTTAATGTACACATCTAAAATTTTGCATGTATAAAGAAAGAGCTGTATTTTAATGGAAAAATATAAAAGTCGCTGGATTGGTATTTTGTCAGAAGTCTGAATTTTTAATTTTTGTTACTGTCTTTTATACAAAAAGCCATAAGTCAAATTCCAATCGTGCAATGAATTTGAAAATGTTATTGTAGTGTGATAAGACAGTTATAAGATCACGCATTACAAACATTAACTTATGGTACAAATTGTATTATTAATGATTATGAATTCTTCACATCCAACATTAAGTTTTTTATACAGAATCCTACAAAAATGAGGATGTAATCGCAGGATATCGTATATTTTCGTTCCAACGAGACACAAACATGTTTAGAACACCTTCTGAAAATTTCATAACATTAGAGTATATACCTTTTGAGAAAAGGATTCTAATAATGCAAAAAACGGATAAACGAGAGAATGGGCTTGAAAAATTTTCTTCTCATACCTCTACTTGTAATAACCTTACCTCAATTTTAGTATCCTTCATACTGACACTCCTGATCCTCCAGGTTTCTCTTCTTCTCCCATTCTAGTCTGCCATACAAAATCCCTTCGGCACATAAATTCTGCCATTACTTCCGTCATTGACATCCATTTTGGGTACTCCAAGATCACAGAATGTCTTTTGGGTATCTAATCCAAATTAAAGTACTACGGCTTTCATTTGGATTCTGCGTCGTTCCATGAAGAGACTTCCACACTAAACCAGGATTTGCAAGAATCCTGAATGTGAGCTTAATTGCATTTACAACAGGGTCTGATAATGATTTTTATCGTGAATACGTCTCATTTCTTCTGCTGTACTTACATGTTATCTTTCAGACACAGATTATGCATTCGTGTTTGGTCAGTGGATAGTGTGTGGAGAAAATCTGCCCACACAGCACGTCTCATTACCTCTAAATTCTTTCTATTTTTCCTGATTGCTCCTGCCCGCATAGAACGTTTCATTGCCTCAAATTGTTTGTGTTTTCCTGATAACTCACCCGCAAAATAGCTGAAGAGAATCAATTTCTTTCAGAGTAAACTTGCATTTTCCGGCTAGTGTTTTTCCATCCGCAATCACTTCAAAACGTAAATAAAACACGTGCATGAAACATATCAGGCAAAGATATAGATGTCAGTCAAAGGAATCGAAAGAAAGTAGCCTTTACAGTCACAAAAATTTCGTTGAAGCAAGCAGTTTCCCAAATGACGGAAAAGGTGGTAGTGTCTGTCAGTGCAGGGTTAAACCGTTTAATATTTTACAGGCATTTCTAATCCTGCAATCACTATAAAATTCACACTCTGCATAGATCAGTCTCTGTAGATTAAGAAAACAATGCTTTTGAAAAATGGATTTTTGGACACAAATCTATCACATCTCCCCTTGAACAATAGATGGACATAATTTATTTCCGGTATGACATGCGTCATTTTAAATTCAATAATAAAGAAGGGCGACGCAAGGAGCAGCACGCGAGGGTGGGGAGTGGAGGGCTGAGCGATGTAAACATACAAGGGCAGCAGCGTTCACGGTCACACACACACACACACACACACACACACACACACACACACACAGTCCCTTATTGTCTAAACTAAATAATGTTTCCATCAGATGGAACAGTTATATTTATCAGAATCGTTAAATGATCAAGAAGCAATCAAAATTCAACTGATTACATAGCCATAATACAAACATTAATTATTTATGCAAGGCAGTCCTATTCCCCTAGAATGATGTCAATAATCACAACCGAAGAGTTGTATAATCACAAATTCAGAATTTTAACCAAACTCAGGTTGCAGTAGTCTTGCACTCAAAATGGCTTTATTAGGAATGGTCATGATTAGTTACTCAGACTTTAAACGACTGAAAATTTGAAATAAACTTCAGTTACCATACTTGACAGTGACAGTAATAAATACTTATAACCAAATGGGTCCCCCACGAACCATGGACCTTGGGGGGGGCTTGTGTGCCTCAGTGATACAGATAGCTCTAAGGTAGGTGCAACCAGAGTGGAGGGGTATCTGTTGAGAGGCCAGACAAACATGTGGTTCCTGAAGAGGGGCAGCAGCCTTTTCTGTAGTTGCAGGGGCAACAATCTGCATAACTGACTGATCTGGCCTGGTAACATTAACCAAAACGGACTAGCCGTGCTGATACTGTGAACAGCTGAAAGCGACGGGAAGCTACAGCCGTAATTTTTCCCGAGGGCATGCAGCTGTACTGTACGGTTAAATGATGATGGCGTCCTCTTGAGTAAAATATTTCGGAGGTGAAATGGTATCCAACTCGAGTCTCTGGGAGGGGACTACTCAGGAGGACGCCATTATCAGGTGAAACAAAACTGGCGTTCTACCGATCGGAGTGTTGAATGTCAGATCCCTTAATCGTGCAGGTAGGTTAGAAAATTTAGAAAGAGAAATGGATAGGTTAGAGTTAGATATAGTGGGAACTAATGGAGTTCAGTGGAAGGAGGTAAAGGACTTCTGGTCAGGTGAATACAGGGTGGAAGGGGACATAGATGAAGATGAGAAGAGAGACATGGTACTGCGTGAATAATCTGACAAAGCTCTGAAAGACTTATTTTGAAACAAGGGTGCAGGAGTAGAGAAGTTTCTGTTAAAGCTACTGATAGCCTTGGGAGAGCCGTTCATGGCAAACTCTTTCATCTGGTAAGCAAGATGTACGAGACAGGCGAAATGCCCTTAGACCTCAAGAAGAATATAATAATTCCAGTTCCAAAAAAAGCAGATGCTGACATTGTGAAAGCAAGTCACGGTTGCAAAATACTAATGCAAATTCTTTACAGAAGAATGAAAAAACTGGTAGAAGCTGGCCTTGAGGAAGATCAGGTTGGATTCAGGAGAAAGTTAGGAACAAGCAAGGCAAAACAGACCCTATGACTTATCTTAGAAGAAGGTTAAGGAATTCAAGCCTGCGTTTATAGCATTTGTAGACTTAGAGAAAGCTTTTGTCAATGTTGACAGGAACACTCTTTCAAATTGTATGGGTGGCAGGGGTAAAATGCCGGGAGAGAAAGTCTATTTAGAATTTGTATAGAAAGCAGATGGCAGTTAGAGTTGAGGGGCATCAAAGGGAAGCAGTGGTGGAGAAGGGGGTGAGACAGGGTTGTAGCCTATCCCCATTGTTATCAATCTGTAAATTGAGCAAGCAGTAAAGGAGAGAAAAAAATTTGGAGTAGGAATTAAAATCCATGGAGAAGAAATAAAAACTTTGAGGTTTGCTGAAGAGATTGTGATTCTGCCAGACAAAGTAAAGGACTTGGAGGAGCAGTTGAACGGAATGGACAGTATCTAGAAAGGAGAATATAAGATGAACATCAACAAGAGCAAAACAAGGATAATGGGATGTAATCTAATTAAATCGGGTGATACTGCGGGAATTAGATAAAAAAAAATGAGACACTTGAAGTGGTAATTGAGTTTTGCAATTGGGGAAGCAAAATAACTGATGCAGAAAGGTAAAGACGGTCGTGTGAAACCCCGCTCGCGCTATTCGTCCACGAGACTCAGAGGGCCATAGACACGGGTTCACAGGTAGATGCCGTATTTCTTGACTTCCGCAAGACGTTCGATACAGTTCCCCATAGTCGTTTAATGAAAAAAGTAAGAACATATGTACTATCAGACCAATTGTGTGACTGGATTGAGGAGTTCCTAGATAACAGAACGCAGCATGTCATTCTCAAAAATGGTTCAAATGGCTCTGAGCACTATGGGACTCAACATCTTAGGTCATAAGTCCCCTAGAACTTAGAACTATTTAAACCTAACTAACATAAGGACATCACACACACCCATGCCAGAGGCAGGATTCGAACCTGCGGCCGCAGCAGTCCCGCGGTTCCGGACTGCAGCGCCAGAATGTCATTCTCAATGGAGAGAAGTTTTCCGAAGTAAAAGTGATTTCAGATGTGCCGCAGGGGAGTGTTATAGGACCGTTGCTATTCACAATACACATAAATGACCTGGTGGATGACATCGGAAGTTCACTGAGGCTTTTTGCAGATGATGCTGTGGTGTATCGAGAGGTTGTAACAATGGAAAATTGTACTGAAATGCAGGATGATTTGCAGCGAATTGACGCATGGTGCAAGGAATGGCAATTCAGTCTCAATGTAGACAAGTGTAATGTGCTGCGAATACATAGAAAGATAGATCCCTTATCATTTAGCTACAAAATAGGTCAGCAACTGGAAGCAGTTAATTCCATAAATTATCTGTGAGTAGGCATTAGGAGTGATTTAAAATGGAATGATCATATAAAGTTGATCGCCGGTAAGGCAGATGCCAGACTGAGATTCATTGGAAGAATCTTCCTACGTATATCTCGCGAAGAGAGCTTGAGAATAAAATCAGAGAGATTAGAGACCACACAGAAGCATACTGACAATCCTTCTTTCCACGAACAATACGAGACTGGAATAGAGGGGAGAACCGATAGAGGTACTCAAGGTACCCTGCGCCACACACCGTCAGGTGGCTTGCGGAGTATGGATGTAGATGTAGATGTAGAAACAATCGAAGATATCGATTTGTACTGCATAAAAAATTACGTATCTTTCACCTTCGAGGTTGATGCTTCCGCCATAGGTAGTATCTATGGTCAAAGCATAGCTGTGATTGTCTACGTGCTGTTTGTTTTTGTGTGACACACGTGTTTTTAGCGAACTTGTTGATCATCCAGCTGCATCTTTGCTTTCCATATTCATCATATTGGGTAAGTTTCGTGAATTTCAAAATATAGCTTATGGCACAGAATTATAGTTACGTTTTGTAAGTGAAGACTTTTTCATGGTTTAGCTGGACAATACGTTTTGATCATTCTTTGTTTAACTTTTGTCTGAGATAATTTCTCATCACGTCAAAGACGAAGTGTGCATTTACGGATAAACTCCGAGAAAAATATCCAAGCTTTCGTCCTGGAAGTGTTCAATGGGAAGCAGATTGTATCGTTTGTTGCCCAGGAACCTATGTATCTATAGCAAATCACGGCACCGGCGATCTGGAAGTGCACATCAAAACATTAAAAACATATGAAGTGTGTTAGAGGTGCAAGTTCGTCAAGTAAAGTGAGTAATTTTTTTACAAAACCCTGTGCTGAACTGGACACCAAAGTAAGTGCTGCTGAAGGAACTTTTGCTTACCATACTGTTTCACCACAGTTGTTACAAATCCAGCGGACTGTTGAGAGAAATTTTCCATGACTCGTCCATATCATTAAAAATCTCGTGTGGGCGTACCAAAACTGAAGAAATAGTGAATTCAGTTCTAGCACCTCATTCACTAGAATACACCATGAAATATATGGAGTGCATTTCTTTTGTTGGTGTCTCGACAGATGCTAGCAACCATGGGAATATTAAAATGATCCCCATTATAGTTCATTACTTTGATCACAGGAATGGAGGACTGAAAATTAAACTTCTAAAAATAGAAAGTAGACCAAATGAAACTGCAGAAACTATTTGAACATATATCAATGATATGCCTAACAAGTTTAAAATTAAGGATAAATGTGTGGCGTTTGGTGCTGATAATTGCAACACAATGTTTGGTGACATTAAAAGAGGTGATGGAAATAATGTATTTGCTAATCTAAAGAGGGTACTTAACAAGGTATTGGTTGGAGTGGGATGTCCTACTCATGTTCTTAATAACTGCATTCAGAACGGAAATGACCTCCTTGAAATTGGCTTACATGGGTTAATAATGAAAATATATAATCATTTTTCGATATACACTATCTGTGTAGAGTCACTAAAGAAATTTCTTAATTTTGTCGAAACAGAGTACCAACAACATCTCAGCCATAGCATGACTCGATGGCTATCACTATTTCCAGCCATTCAGAGACTTACAGAGATGTTTCCCGCTCTGAAATCCTTCTTTCTGCCACAAAACAAACCTTCAACAGTCCTAAAGAATTTTTTATGGACCCTATCTATGAGCTATATCTATGGCATATCCAGTCATTAGTTGGCATTTTCCATAATTATATTAGTATCTTAGAAAAGGAAGAAATCTCCCTTATCGATGTCATGAATCTCCTGTATTCCCTTCGTGGTGTTCTCAGCACAGAAAAGATGAAAATTTTATATCTTTGAATGTGAAAGAAAGATTGCTTCAAATGGAAAATCATGGTTATGCTTTGAAGGTGAAGAATTTTAAGTGCCATGTTGGTACCCACTAAGAAGGATGTTTGGAATACCTGAATATGTGAATGGGACCATTTTGTGAATTTTCTTGTTGTAAGTGGCTCGATTTTTCAGATTGTTGAATAAATATATTAAAATAGACGAAGAAAAGTGCGCTGATCAGTTTTCCAGTTTAAAAAAATTCATAGCCACATATGATAGAAAATCAGAACCGGCCCATAAGAAGAGGTGCAAGTATGTTGAGCCGTGTAGCAGTGAGGAACAGTTTAGCGAGTTCATTAGAACTGCATAAGTCTTCTTCGCGTTTCCAGCCCATAAGGCTTGTGTGGAGAGGTTGTTTCTCCTTAATAGAGGCACAGTGGACAAAGGAGAGAAATAGATCCACTATTGACACTGTAAAGGGGATTGCAAGGGTGAAATTTTATTTTAGAAGTTTTTTTAAATATTTGAGACAAGATAAGGAACTTTAAAAAAAGATTCAGTCAATTGAAAACTACGCAGGTGTGTGAGATGTGTATAATGTTTTTATTTTTTTTTTGTTATGTAATAAAATTAAGAAATAGAAAGTGTCTTCTTTATCCTCCTAAAATATGGAAAATGTCCTCTTTTTGTCATTCCGTAATCTGGTAACCCTAATTCGGATGATATTCAATTAAATGACACTTGATTTAGAGATATTACGTAATTCACTGTAATTTACCCTTGCATGGTATGATTGAATTAATCAATGGTAAATGCTCCAAACCAATACAGGTGAGCTAGTAATTTACTTCTGTCAACGGGACATTTAAAGGACATTTAAATCTCGCTCTTTGAGCACCATGTAATCGAAACTTCAGTGTAGGCTACGTACAGGGCACTATCAGGAAAACGTGCATTTAATTTAGACTCAGCAGGAACAGCCAAAAAGGCACCCAAATATTCATACCAACGGCCCACAATTGCATTGCCGGAACAGACTCCGTCTCGTTTTTGTGACCCACACCGATAGCAGCGCACTAAGCGGCAGTAAGCAACACTCTCAATACGACAACGGATGAGTGAGGATACTAACGTTTATACTGCTCTGCAGCACTGTTTTTACAACAGAGCGTCTATTAAGTGCAGTGGTTTCTGAGACCATTACCCCTTGAGAGCAATCACATATCTGCTAGTACCCATCAGCATTAGGAACTAACCAAATTTTAGAATGAAACAAAATTTTATTTGAACAGTTTTATTTTTGAAAATGTAAAAAACAATATGTAGATTTTGTAGGTGTTACATTAAATCACAAACTATTGAGTAAATGAGATAACAGCTAGAACATTTTTAATAGAATGGTGGAGCAGCTGCCAGAGCGACACGATTGCTACCTAAAGTCCTTCTCAGAGAAGAAAGCTGACTACTCGCATTGAGGGTAGTCGCTTGTTACAAGACATGGTTTCTCTGCACCAGTCCTCTCCCTAGCAGCACATGGCTTCACCCGCATACTGCACCCCCATTTCAAATCAACTATACATAGCTTGTAAATCACTTCATTGCTGCACTCTTTTACTTCGGAAACGAAAACGATTAGCAGAATTCAGGCTGACAGTGTTTGGTAATAATAATAATAATAATAATAACAGTAGAGTGTAGGCCTTACAGCAATATAATGGTCATATCCGTAGTTATTGTTGCGTTTTCATTAGTTCGTTTAGCTGCTACCAACTGAATAATGAAGCCTTTTATAGTTTATTGCGAAACTATCTACAACTCGGAGGTCTTTCATGCGATTTTTAAGCATGTTTTAAGTATATATCTCAATTTTACTCTCATAGATGAATGGTATAAAGCACGAAGTATGTGTGTAGTGGATGGACTAGCTAAGGGCAATGACATTGATCAATACCTTTCAGAAGGTGTAGCCTTCACCATATTGAGCCAAGGGCCAATGCTAGTACATGAAAAACTATGTAATTAGTATTACAATCTTTCTCAATAGTGTGGCAGTACTCGTTTGTCACGTGTCACGAAGTGACAATATATATATATAAATGCAAGAGCAGGGTCTGTGAATTCTAGCATTTTAGCTCCTGTTTCTCCCAGCTGCTGGAATGTGTCGAGATGTGCCACCTGCGAGTTTTACGTGTTGGGAAGACAATGGCAGAAATCCGAGAGGTTTACCAGCAGGACGTCCAATGGACAGCGATCGTGTGAGTGAGCCACTGTTAGTACCTCTTAAACCAGAGTACTTCAAAAGATTCTTTTAAAGCAGTGCAAATCACATGAGATCATCGGAGAGTTTCAATAAAAGCTTACAGATTGTCCCAAAAGCGGAAGGGGACAACTGAATACCGCTATGTTTCTGTGCATTTACACGCCCAGACATCATGCCGCCAATTGTAAGGTGAGGGCCAGGACACTGGCTACTTTCAGTTTGTTGACAGAAAACACAACAAGTACTGGGGAAGAAAATTCTGCAAGCTTTCGCTGCATGCAGCAACAAAGAGGGAGATTTTCAGTTGTCACAGTGGCAACCCTGTGATTTTCCTCTCCTCTTGCGGTAATTTGGAGAAGTATGTCAGAGCAGGTAGTCAGTAGTGCATTTTGGGGCGAGCACACGTTAGCGGCGGTTCGTGTCTCGTTCGGAAGTCTCTCTGCGGTGCACTGCTGCAGCGTCACGCTGCTTTCACTGTTTCTGAGTGAGACTCGCGTTTGCGTCGTCTCTGCACTGCGTAGCTGACACTTTGCGAGTCTCTTTCGTGACTTTGTGACTGATTTCTATGGTTAGTTCTCTCTCATACTGGGATCAAAACTCGAAGCCATCCAGTATATGTCACTTTTGTGAGTTGAGCAGCCTTTGGGAGGCGATTCGCATGTTATTACGCTGATTCAGAAAAATCTTAACCTTCTACGCATATTGCAGTTTAAATTTTTTGATGAAAGTAATCGTAAATCAATCCAGCCCCAACTTGAAAAATGTTGATTGATAGAAAATAAGTTAATTATTTTTTAGATGACTTTTTCTCACTCTATCAGCTCCTCCCACGAAGTTTTTATGAAACGACCCTTTTCCTGAAAAATATATAACGCGAGACGGCTCTAGCTCACTGAACTGCAGTCTCAATATGTCGATGTTACCGATGTATTAGAGGAATCATTACACCTTCTTTTAATTTGGAAAGTTAGAAGGATACTTTATAATTATACGAACTGTATTAAATTTTATTTTGCAATGACGTAACTTCACCTGCATTCGCATTTAGCAGCATTAATAGTTATCAATTTAACATTTGTATTATTGTGTTGGATACTGCCTGAGCTCAGAATCGCTTGTTTCGTCGTTTGCGTGTTGAGTTCACCTGCGTGGCAGGCAGCTTGCAAAACGAAACCACTGCAGAACCTCAGTCGACTTGCACACAATACAACAGGTACGGCAAAGAGTTATAAACTATACAGTAGTAAGAATAGAAATCATATTTTAAAAATAATTTAAATTCGTGACGAACACAATCGTACCCTTTTTGTTTTCATCCTTCAGAAATTTTCATTTTGTCCCTCAGGGGTAATTACCCCCCGGTTGGGAAACTTAACTATCATAAAAATTAACGATAACTACAAAATCACACCACATTTGTCATTCTTTAGTTTCCTAAGGACCCTGAAAGGTACGAAACGGTACATCACAGAACTGTTTATTTACGATTCTGTTGTACGGTACAGATATTTACCGAATAATGTTTTCCTTTAATAGCAAAAAATTGTTAGCAAATACCAGAATATCTGGACTTTTGCATAAAGAAATTATATGTCTACCCTACAAAGTAGAATTTTGTCCGCTACACTTCAGGCCAAATCAATGAATTTGGAACTGATTTCACCTACATTACGTAATGTACGAAATACGCCACCACAGCTGTAGCTTGAGATAAAACGCCACAGACGTGATAAAAAATCATCAAAAGCAATAGACCTGTTTCCCAATACAGAAGGAACCAGTTCCACACATGCTGCTAAATTGCCACAAACGGCAAGGAACATCAAGATGTTCGTTTTTGAAGCGAAAGTAACTAGATTTAAAAAATTATTCGTGCGTTAGAGAAACGAGTAAAGTTTAAGAATAGGCGAATCGTTTGACTGCATAAAATTGTTTAAGTGTCAAGGAAAGTATTTATGATAATAACAACAGGCAACATAAAAATATGGGCTTCACATGCTCGAAATACACGTTTATATTCCCTTGCTTTTAGCGGAGTAAGCTGCAAATATGTACGTACTTGAAAGTATATCTTCAAAAATAAGTTGTAGCTTATGTTATTGAATTAACTAATTCGGCTAGTTCCGTATGAGTTTCACCATAATTCATGTCTTTAGGTAATTTACTAACGCAAAGAACGCACAATTATAACAACCGTTTCGTTAATCGAAAAAAGCTTAAAATAATTGTAAATCGCGCCATGGTAATTACCTGCCGAGTGGATTAGGGGAAGAAGAAACGCGGCACGGTTTAGTTCTAAAATTGTTGATAAAAAAGAGGCTGTTGTACTTCAAATCAGAACGCGCAAATGATGACAAACAGTAAAATCGTGCATCTGTAAGAAGACCGATGCGCGAAACATACAACTACCACCATCATCTAGCGAAGGATCTTCCCGAGAACCCGAGAAAATTCTAGTCCCAAGTAAAATCTCTCGACGGACCTAAGACATCTACCCATTCACTTTGTGACCAGTCTAGTGTGGCAACGTTGCCACGTAATTCAATGAAAGGACTGCCGAAGTTTTAGATCTAGCTTTTAAGAAATCATTGACCCAGGAGGATCGTATAAACACATCGTCGTCTGACCGTCACACAAGTTCCCGTATAGAGGACAGATTAATTGGATTCACTGACGTGCAGAAGCAACTGCAACGGTTGAAAACAAAGAAGTCACAAGGTCTGAAAGGAGCCCCAGTTCGATTTTACACAGAGTTCCTCCGGCATTTGCCCCTTGCTTAACATGCATTTATCTCGAATTTCTCACCCAGCGCAAAGTCCCAAGCGACTGGAAACAAACGGAGGTGACTCCTTTATATAAGAAGGGTGAATTACGAATCAATATCCATAACATTCGTTTGCTACAGGAATCTTGAACGTATTCTCAGTCGAATATAATAAAATTACTTGAAACGGAGCGTCTTCTGTTTACAAATCTGCTCGAATTTAGAAAGCGTCGCAAGTGCAAAGCTCACGTTGCACTTTTCTCAATGATACACTGCAAACCATGGATGAGGGGCGACAGACAGATTCCATATTCCTAGATTTCCGGAAACAATTTGACACAGTGCTCCATTGCAAACTGTTAAAGAAGGTTCGAAGATACAGAGAATGCGAGAATAGCTCGAAGACTTCTTAAATAACAGAACTCTGTACGTTGTCCTCGACGGCGAGTGCTCATCACAGACAAGGGCACCGTTTGGAGTGCTCGAGGGAAGCGTGACAGGACCGCTGTTGTTATCTACATACATAAATGATTTGGCGGACAGTGTGGGCAGCAATCTCCGGTTGTTTGCTGATGATGCTGTGGTGTACGGTAAGCTGTCGTCGTTTAGTGACTGTATGAAGATACAAGACGACTTAGACAAAATTTCCAGTTGGTGCCATGAATGGCAGCTTGCTCTAAATATAGAAAAATGTAATGGAATCCAGATGACTAGGAAAACAATGTTCGAATACAGCATTGGTAGTGTACTGCCTGACATAGTCGCGTCGATTAAATATCTAGAAGTAACTTTGCAAACCTGAAATGGAACGAGAACGGAAGGACAATAACAGCGAAGGCTAACGATCGAAATAGGTTTGTTGGGAGGATTTTAGGAAAGAGTGGTTCATTTGTAAATAGGACTGAGTACAGAACACTAGTGCCGCCCATTCCTCACTATTGTTCAAGGGTTTCGGAATTCGCAACAGGACGGATTAGAGGAAGACATCGAAGCATTTTCGAGGCGAGCTCCTAGATTTATTACTGGTAGGTTCGATTCACTGAAGTACTTCTTGAATTCAAATGAGAAGGCGACTGAGAAAATTTAGGGAAATTGATTTTCTAACTGACTGCAGACCGTTTCTACTGCCACCAACGTAAATTTCCCGTAATGCTTATAAAGACAAGATGAAGGAGGGCTTGTACACAGGCATACGAAAGAGTGTCTTTTATCTCTCGCACTATTTGCAAGTTGAATGGGAAAGGAAATGGCAAGTAGAAGTCGAGAAGGTACCCTCCGCCACTCACGATATCGCGACTTGTAGAGTATTTACTGCTTGTAGATGTTCGTATTAGGCCTAACAGAGATACAGGGGTATACGCAGAAATATTACGGTGCAATTAGACCCAAACCTCAACATCCAAAGTAAAAGCTTCCCTCCAGATCCAAATTGTTCTGTACAGTGCACATATTGCTTGGTAAAATGTTACACCATTTTAAGCGTTGGGTATGTGGGTGTGAGGAGGTGGAGATTTTGTTAAATTAGTAGTTTTTATCAGTTTTTATTAAATATTCCGAATAGTTTAGCGCGAAATATACCATATACAAAAATAATCTACATTAAATTGCGAACAAAAATGGTTCAGTGCATAATCTTGCTAAAGTTAACCGTTCGAGGAGATGTAAAAGTAGAAATGTTTCGTATTTTTTTAGAATTTAGGATAAATATTCTTTTATACAGGACTGAGTTTGTAAAAACAAATTGAGATTTTAGTGGCCGGTGGTATGTTAGTGATAAGCCCTTGAAGGAACGACAACCTCACCACCTTCTCAAGGGGAGCTACTTTTTAAGGGAAAAGAGGCTTCCACAGGCCTAGGCCATATAAACCTGTGGTACGGAGAAATCCATTCTGAACTTTCTCTGGACAACGCCGCATCAAGAATGAATACCTTTGCAACACAAAAGATTTTGAATTATAAAAATATTGTCTGTATAATAATTATGATACATAATTATATAATTTTGATTCATAATATTTTAAAACTGCAGCTTTTGGAGACTTTTCTTCATAAAATAAGACATATTTGGCTGTATATTGCATCATATTTTATTTAAATTTTTGAAGTTGATGAACTGAGTTCAACAGTAATATCGAATAAAAATGTAGAATGTTAAATGCATCCTTAAATTAGTGTAAAGTATTTCATCAGTATTCAGTCCTTATCTAGATGTAGAGGTATGATATTCGTGTCCCTGTTAACACTTCCTAGGACTGAACAATTACTGCATATGCTTGAGCTGTTTAGACTCCTCCTTCTGCACTCGCAGTTACTGAAGCGTACGTCTTTGCAAGAACAGTATGAGTGAAATTAATTCCCAGGGAGCTGCAGGACGTACTGTTGTAATTGGTCTGAGGTGTTCGCCAGTCTTCTTCCACCCCCACTCGTGTGGATTCTTCTTCTCATTCAGCCACTGCTGCAGCTGGTGGTAGGCTCTAAGTGAATGCTGCCTGGAAGCTGCTGAAGTGGGGGGAATTGCAGCCAACTTGAACTATTAATGTATAGGCTGCATGCAGTAGCCTGCAAGTAACGTTGGTAGCCAAAACAATGTAGACCTTTGGTGTTCTTGGCTCCAAATATCGCAAGAAGGAAATGCTTTTCTGTGTTAGAAACTGCACTGGGGTCAACGTTGGGGTCGTTGAAGACTATAAGTTTCGTCTGAAGAGCATTGTTGACTTGCACTTTCCTACATGGTGTAATTTTCCCCTTCTTGTAGATAGCTGATACAGTGTCACATCCTGTGAAGGCATACATGGCTAAAAGTACATCTTTCATATTCACAATGCCTCGCTGAATGTCAGAAGCAGTGTACACTTTTTCCTGCTGATTGCCTTTCTTTGGTACCACCATTTTCAATTTCTTCTGTGATGGTGCGTGGACAATCAACACGTCTGTGTCATCAACAGTTAAACAAGCTTCAACTGCTTTCTTCGCTTCATCAATCGCTCTTAAAACTATTAATAAGTCATCATCATTCGATGATTGAACTGTGAACCACATCTTAGCAAGTGCACTATAAGGAGAGAAATAAACTTTCTACCTGTATCCTTTTTCATGTGCACTATTGTAGTTTTCAATTTCCAAATATAGTATTACATGGTTATTGAGATATATGTTGTGTAAAGGAAGTGAATCGCCTGGCTAGATTTGAGAGGGGGCCTAAAGGCCCACAGACTACCAGATTAAATTAATGAGTGAATAAATAAATAAATTAGAAATTAAAAATATTCATTGTTTCGAAGGGATATAATCTTCCCAGTTACACAGTCGTACCATACGGTCTTAACTTGGCTCCAATAACTATCTGACATTTCTTATAGACACTTAACGTCATCTAATAGGATAGACGAGATTTTGCAGATCCTAAGATTAATCGCGTCCTGCTCCAAGCTTTACTGCTGTATTATCCAACCTAGGCATCTACATTTTTTTCGCGCGATTAATCTTCCCTTTATTTAAAATCTTCTATTGTGGTCCACCACTGATATTTGTAATATATTTTACCTCCTCAAAGGAGGCCTGTAATCCTACTTTCTCAGCTATCTCTGTTAGTTGATAAATCTTCGTGATTGGTGAATTAATGTTGTTGGAAAAATTGGCTAGATCATCATCTGTGTTTGGGTCCTAGTCTGAATCATTATTCATTTCAGTCCTCTTAGTTAATTCTCTTCCTCCATTCTCGAATGATTTTTTCCAAGATACAATTAAAAAGGAGTGGGGAAACTCCATCGAGTTGTCTGATACCAGTATTGGTTTTGAAAGGGGTCCGAGATGTTGAAACAAAATTCACTTTTGATCCTGTATCGATCAGAATCTGTTGAATCATCCACCCCAAATACTTCCATAACATTCAACAGTGACTCACTGTCAACTGAGTCGTGCGCATTTTTTATCAATGCATACTATCGCACGGCAGTGCCTTCCAGACGTTTAGTACTTGATAATGTTTAACAACTTGAAGATTTCCTCTAGGCAGAAACTTACTTTCCTGAAATTGGCCTGGTACTTATTAGTCTATTTATAAAAATAAACGTCAATTCAGTTCTGGACTGTTTTGGAGAGCGTCTCCCATAGAACAGGTACTAATATAATATCTCTTCAACTGCTGATAGCCTTCTGAGTCACCATTTTTATGGTGTTGGTGGACTAGGATCGA
Source organism: Schistocerca cancellata (assembly GCF_023864275.1). Lineage (NCBI taxonomy): Eukaryota > Metazoa > Arthropoda > Insecta > Orthoptera > Acrididae > Schistocerca > Schistocerca cancellata. Next base: position 62,042,576 of record NC_064631.1, on the reverse strand, counting down.
TAGGCACACAGAGGACAGAGGATACCCGACCACCTCTCTGTATCTCCTTCGGCTGGTATGTTCAGAATGTCTTCATTGACCAGCTTCCGGGACTCTGCGACAATTGATTCCTTTCAAACTGCTATATTATCACTTAGGGCGTCCATGATCTGTTTCATTTCTGTCTTAGATGTGTGGATGTGCGTTTGTCGCTATTTTTTCCTTGAAGCACGTGGTTGAGGGTTGTTGCAATTTCAGATTAGACTTGAAAATTTGAATGAAATCCCTGAGATTGTTCTTTAGCATATCCTGATCAATACGTTTCATCTGTTGTTTCTAAAATAATGGCTTTGCAAGTCGGATCACAGGGGCTGCGTGCTTCCGACTTTTACAGAAGGAGTTAAAAACTTCATGTTCCTTCGGAGAGTTTCATTTTTTCAACGAATTTGTTCTGTGTGCGTAATTCTGGTTCGAGGTCTCGTTGCACCATCTACGTTTGCGTTTCCGAAATTTCAAGCTTCTTGTATTGTCTATTGTATTGTACTGTCTGTCCAGTCCTGAGACTAAAATGTTAGTTGCTGTGGGCACTCTCTCAATACTTGTTAACTGATTTGAAATGTTGCCACATCATTTCTGCATTTGTTCTTTCCAGCTGTTGGAGCCTTTCTGAGAAAAATGAAATTCATTTTAATCCTGGAGAGTTAATTATCTAAATGATACTTGGTACCTATTTGAACTTTACTATTATTAATTTCCTTCATCGTAATCCTAGAATGAGGCATGTGGACGATTTTTCATCGTTCGAGTTTCCAAGTGGTTTCCGTGTCTCCTCTTTACTTAGTTTGTGTTTGATATCAACTGAAGACTAAATGTTCGACACAGTTGGAAAAAAACAAACTCAAAATGTCTTGCTCCTTCTGTACCGGTTCATAATTTACTATTATTCCACGTCAGCTTACAGTCGTCGACAAAAATCTTAATATTCTTTGTAGTTATTTTCGCCTTTTCCTTCTCTTGCAGATCCCAAAATTGTTCTTGATTCTCTGGACTATGGCTGTTGTTCTCACACATGAAGTGGCCGCATGTACACTGAGCAGCGTGTAGCCGCCTCCCGCAGCAAAGAGTGAGTACTGAAAGTTATTTCGATACGCTTGAAAAATTCACCACTGCGTTGATAAACGTGTTATTTACAGAGAAATCTGTTCCAAACATTTATATACTCATGCTTATATTCACGGCTTCCTTTTTTTCATAGATCCTATACACTACATTGTCCATAACGCTTTCGTCCTGATAATGTGTATTTTGAAAACTAGGACTGTGATGTTTTGGTAGTCCAACAAATTGTCAGTCCTTATTGTACACAAGATTTTCTCAATGATTTCACATTTGTGGTAGCGATGTAATATCCGTCTTTCTTTTTCAACTTAGTATTTCTGCCGCAGAGCATGCAGGTTCCTCCGACTTCCCTAAACATGTAGTTGCACGTCAACAGGACCCCAAGATATGATTGCACTCTTAACAGTGATGGGTTTCTGTCTACATTTGCCACTTGGTTAGTGGCCTCTTTTTGATGACTTTCGATTATGTCTGATTCTTACGAAATGTGGGTCGGATTTGTTCCTTCCCAGTAGTAGATTCAAAGTATTAAGCAATGAAGCATGGAGTTAGTTTGCTATACACACCTTAGGTATGCATGGTCCTCTTCTGCTTTAAAAACCACTGACTTTTATCATCTATAATCACGAAAAAGGATGCTTTCAAATTGATGCCAGATGGGGCAGGTGGACCAACTTCTTTCTTATTTTCCTTTTCTTTTTTTTTTTTGGGGGGGGGAGGCGGGGGTTATAGGCAGGGTATAGTTTCATAGTGTTGGGCACGGATTGTGGGAATGATTGTTTATTTTAATAAAAATTTGGGATAGTAATTTGTTTGTTATAAGTAAAATCTTTAATTCATTCTGATTTAGCTAACTTATCTCCACATATTTACAGTTGTTCTTTTGTGATATTTCAGGCGTTGAGAGTAATAAGTATTTTTATTTCCCTGATTGACTGGATGTTTCAATCAATGATATGTTGGTCTCTAATGCTACCAGCCTCCCCATGAACCATGGACCTTGCCGTTGATGGGGAGGCTTGCGTGCCTCAGCGATACAGATAGCCATACCGTAGGTACAACCACAACGGAGGGGTATCTGTTGAGAGGCCAGACAAACGTGTGGTTCCTGAAGAGGGGCAGCAGCCTTTTCAGTAGTTGCAAGGGCAACAGTCTGGATGATTGACTGATCTGGCTTTGTAACAATAACCAAAACGGCCTTGCTGTGCTGGTACTGCGAACGGCTGAAAGCAAGGGGAAACTACGGCCGTAATTTTTCCCGAGGGCATGCAGCTTTACTGTATGATTAGCATGGAGAGCTGCATCAAACCAGTCTCAGGACTGAAGACCACAACAACAACAATGCTACCAGAGGCATCTTTCATTATCTTAGTTTTACATTATCATCATTTTGTACATCGAACATTCCTAAGACTTTAATTGAGCTTTTCTTTAAAGTGTGCCGTCATAATATTTTACCACTTTGTTAACTAATTACTTGCTGTTATGGTAGTCTTCCCACTAACATGTTATGTGGGTTTTTCAGCCCAGTGTTTTGTTTACCCATTTGAATAATTTTAACTGGCGCCAAGATAGGAGGACTCTGCAATGTGTGTCTGCATGCATACTACCAAGGCAGGATCCAGTTTGTGGTGTCTGGGGAGTGTGAATTTGTGCAGACTGGGCTTGATGGGCTGTTCTTCCCATAATCCTTCTAATGGACTTGTAGTCGGGTCTACCGTACTGAACTAATGGCTAATGGCTTTTCCGTGACAGCAGATCTTTTACAAGACTTTCTGAGAACTACTGGAAGGGAGCGTTATTTTGAGAACCTAGACATTTTCGTAAAACTTGTAGGAGCTCGCTAAGTCGAGGAATTGTCCAACAGCCTTCCATGGTATTGGAAGTCCTGATGGGGAAAGGTAAGTCTGCGAGATTCGTGTACATCACATTGGTTGGTTACTGACCCGTCGTGATCAGTGGAGTTACTTTAATGGACACAACACCCGTAAGAATTATTTTTTTATAAAGAATGTCCAAACTTGCTGCTGTATGACGATAATTTTAATTTATTCCCTTTGGCTATACATTTGATTCGACTAAACTGCCATTAACGAGTGACCTGTTCTACAATGTGGGTGACGTTACTTGATGCGTCGGGTAAAGCTGTTGGACTTAGATGGCTTTCGAAGTTTGAACAACTTTGTGAGAACATTTTCATACTGTATCTAATACTGCTGAATGACTATGATGTACATCTCCACTTGAGAAGCAATATTATCATGCTGAGTCACTACCACATAATCAGTTTCATTCACCAAGGATCGCCAATGTACTGAAATATGTGTGGTACATATCATTATACCTACAAGATCGACTACCACAATTTGACACTCCTGCTTAATTTTGATTAATATTCGCTGCTTGTTGAGAGTATTATGTGAAGAAATTTCATTCATGTAACGTTTCTCGCGTAACGATACGTTATGTTTTATACATTTCTTTACAGATTGTCATTATTGCAATGGTTTTTTAACATAAAATTTTATTTTCAAGTAACAAAATAAATGTTTGTGAAATTTCCGACTAAAAACAAAGAAATAACTGAACTTAAAATATAAAATTAGAATTTGAAACATAAAACATAGCTAATAAAAAGAAATAAACAGAAAGATAATGGACGTTCTGGTTTTTCAAGTAGGTGTCTTGAAAATATTGCGACAGTGCATTATTTACAACTTATTTTCAAAAATGGCATTTCAGGGAAGAGCTTCATTACATGTGGATGGATGTGGTGTGAGAGCTTCTGTACTTTATGTTGTAACGAAAGCCTTCATTTTGCAGTATTAACAAGGTATTCTTGTGGTAAGGTAATTTACAAAACCTCAAATTATAACAAAAATTGATTATACTGGCTTGAAGAATGTTAATTATATTTCAACAATTCTATGAACACATTTCTTTTAAATTTTGTGATTTTGAAGATATTCCCTCTAATCCTAAAATGACTCTTTACCTTTTGGGTTTGTTTATACCCCTTAAAAGTGAAAATGGCCCAAAACGTGACAATAACTATACCATTATTTGCACTTAATGTATCCACCAAGTTTCATCTTAGAATGTTCCCTTGTGAGTATTTCTACTGCTGAAGAGAGTAAACAATGTTCTTAGTATGTCAAATCTTGTCTGACATCAAAGTCATTCTAACAGTACAGAAAACCCCCTCAGACCAATTAATTTCCACAAACTTGTCAAGTATCAGAACACTGTTTTCACATTTAACACTTCTGGAAAAGACATTCTAGCTATGCAAAAATTACAGTCTTTATGTTGAGTATAATAATGCTTAAGTCAAATATTACTCTGTTATTTACCACACATATTCATCATACTGGTACCAAAAAAATGACAGTGAACTCTGGAGTAGACTCTTTCCATGCCTAATAACAAGTGCTATAAGAAAAATAGCATAGTAAACCTTATAAATTAGGAGTAAAAGATGTAAACTATAATATCACGATACAGTTCTAGGCATGCAGCGAAAGAAATTAGGCAGTCTCGGCGTACTCTTGGTGTAACAGACTATTTTTCAGGAAAACATAAATCGATGGCAGTTATTGCACATGATTGCATATAGTCGGGGCTAGTTATGAGACAAACTTTTGAAATCGGAATTATGGCTCCATAAAATGTTTGTAAGAGGGACTAAGGCTCTCTAGATGTGGAAGTATTTAATTTTAATCCAGTGTTCTTGCAAAGTGTACGAAGTCACTTCAGTCAGCTGAAGTGCCAGTAATCTTAGTGTCGTCGTAACTGCCGTCTGCTTCACATCTGCTGTGTAGCAAGCTACGTAAATTTAAGTATTAACTGTGTTTTTCTTACGTGTCACTTCTTTTTCCATGTGTTTCTGCTTTTAGGAAGCTTTAATTTTCGTGTACTAGTAATAGTGTTCCATAAATCCAGAGACAGTTAGTGCGTATTTTCATTGTTTCCAACAAGAAGTGTCTAATAACCACAGTTTAGTCAGCTATCAGCCGCCTTTAGTGAATTAGCAGTCTAGTTAAAAGTTGATTAACTCTCTACAGTAAGTTGTTGATTTCTTCGGATGGATAGGATGTGTGACTGATGTGTACGGACGCAGGAGGAGCTGGCCACTGTTCGCGTACAGCTAAACGTGCTGATAGCCTCGGCCAGCCGTCTTTAGACTGCTGCCTCGGAAATTAGCGGCAGTGGGGAGTCTGGTGCGTCGCATGGTACACCCCAGGTGTTACATGCTTCACCCACGGTCCCTGCTGTCGAGACATCTTCGCGGGTACCGGACGCGGTTGCTCATGTCGGCACCAATGACTCCTGCCGTCTGGGTTGAGAGGTCATCCTCAGTTCATACAGGCGGTTGGCGGATTTGGTGAAGGCGGAAAGCCTCGCTCGCGGGGTGGAATCTGAGCTAACAATTTGTAGTGTCGTTCCCAGAACCGATCGCGGTCGTCTGGTTTGGAGCCGAGTGGCAGGCTTAAACTAGAGGCTCAGACGATTCTGGGGAGATCTGGGGTACAAATTTCTCGACCTCCGCTATCGGATGGAGAAATGTAGGGTCCCCCTGAATAGGTCAGGCGTGCACTACACGCAGGAAGCGTCTACAAGGGTAGCGGAGTACGTGTGGAGTGCAAATGTTAGAGAATTCCCTCCCTATGCCCGGCAAGACGCCTTCAGAGACGCGACAAGGTACCAGTAGGTAAAAAGCAAGAGGGAATGACAATATTAATCTGCTAATAGTAAACTGCCGGAGCGTCTATAGAAAGGTCCCAGAACTGCTCTCATTACTGAACGGTCACAATGCCCACAAATTACTAGGGGCGGAAAGTCGACTGCAACCAGATGTAAACAGTAATGAAATTCTAAACGCAGATTCGAATGTTTACCGCAGAGACAGGATGGACAGTGAAGGGGGAGGTGTGTTTATAGCGTTACGAAGTGCAATAGTATCGAGGGAAATTGACGGAGATCCGAAATGTGAAATAATTTGGATGAAGGTCACGGTTAAAGCAGGCTCAAACATGGTAACTGGATGTCTGTATAGTTCCCCTGACTCAGCAGCTGTTGTGGCAGAGCACCTGAAGGAAAATTTGGAAAATATTTCGAGTAGATTTCCCGACCATGTTATAGTTCTGGGTGGAAATTTTAATGTGTCAGCTCTAGACTGGGAGACTCAAACGTTTATAACGCGTGGCAGGGACAAAGAATCCAGTGAAATTCTTTTAAGTGCATTATCTGAAAACTACCTTGAGCAGTTAAACAGAGAATCGACTCGCGGCGATAACATATTAGACCTTCCGGTGGAAAACAGACCCGAATTATTTGAAACAGTTAACGCAGAACAGGGAATCAGCGATCATAAAGCGGTTACTGCATCGATTATTTCAGCCGTAAATAGAAATGTTAAAAAAGGTAGGAAGATTTTTCTGTTTAGCAAAAGTGACAAAAAGCAGATTTCAGAGTACCTGACGGTTCAACACAAAAGTTTTATCTCAAGTACAGATAGCGTTGAGGATCAGTGGACAAAGTTCAAAAACATCGTACATGCGTTAGATGAGTATGTGCCAAGAAAGATCGTAAGAGATGGAAAAGAGCCACAGTGGTACAACAACCGCGCTAGAAAACTGCTGCGAAAGCAAAGGGAACTTCACAGCAAACATAAACATAGCCAAAGCCAAGCAGACAAACAAATATTACACGAAGCGAAATGTAGTTTTAGGAGGGCTGTGCGTGAGGCGTTCAATGAATTCGAAAGTAAAGTTCTATGTAGTGACTTGGCGGAAAATCGTAAAAAATTCTGGTCTCATGCCAAGCGGTAGGTGGATCAAAACAAAATGTCCAGACACACTGTGACCAAAATGGTACTGAAACAGAGGATGACAGACTAATGGCAGAAACACTAAATGTCTCTTTCCAACGCTGTTTCACAGAGGAACACTGCACCGTAGTTCCTTTTCTACATTGTCGCACAGATGACAAAATGGTAGATATCGAAATAGATGACAGAGGGATAGAAAAACAATTAAAATATCTCAAAAGAGGAAAGGCCGCTGGACCTGATGGGATAACAGTTCGATTTTACACAGAGTAAGCGAAGGAACTTGCCCAATTCTTTCAGCTGTGTATTGTAGGTCTATAGAAGAGCGTAACGTTCCAAAAGGTTGGAAAAGGGCACAAGTCATCCCCGTTTTCAAGGAGGGACGTCGAACAGATGTGCAGAACTTGAGACCTATATCTCTAACGTCGATCAGTTGTAGAATTTTGGAACACGTCTTATGTTCGAGTATAATGACTTTTCTGGAGACTAGAAATCTACTCTGTAGGAATCAGCATGGGTTTCGAAAAAGACGATCGTGTGAAACCCAGCTCGTGTTATGCGTCCACGAGACTCAGAGGGCCATATACACGGGTCCCCGGGTAGATGCCGTGTTTCTTGACTTCCACGAGGCGTTTGATACAGTTCCACACACTCGTTTAATGAACAAAGTAAGAGCATATGGACTATCAGGGCAATTGTGTGCCTGGATTGAAGAGTTCCTAGATAACAGAACGCAGTCTGTCATTCTCAATGGAGAGAAGTCTTCCGAAGTATGAGTGATTTCAGTTGTGCCGCAGGGGAGTGTCGTAGGACCGTTGCTATTCACAATATAAATAAATGACATTGTAGATAACATCGGAAGTTCACTGAGGCTTTTTGCGGATGACGCTGCAGTACATCGAGAGGTTGTAACAATGGAAAAGTGTACTGAAATGCAGGAGGATTGACGTATGGTGCAGGGAATGGGAATAGAATCTAAATGTAGACAAGTATGAGGCGCTGCGAATACATAGAAAGAAAGATCCTTTATCATTTAGCTACCATATAGTAGCTCAGCAACTGGAAGCAGTTAATGCCATAAATTTTCTGGGAGTAGGCATTAGGAGTGATTTAAAATGGAATGACCATATAAAATTAATCGTCGGTAAAGCAGTTGCCAGACTAAGATTCATTGGAAGAATCCTAAGGAAATGCAGTCCGAAAACAAAGGAAGTAGGTTACAGTACGCTTGTTCGCCCACTGCTTGAATACTGCTCAGCAGTGTGGGATCCGTACCAGATAGGGTTGATAGAAGAGATTGAGAAGATCCAACAGAGCGCAGCGCGCTTCGTTTCAGGATCATTTAGTAATCGCCAAAGCGTTACGGAGATGTTAGATAAACTCCAGTAGAAGACTCTGCAAGAGAGACGCTCAGTAGCTCGGTACGAGCTTTTGTTGAAGTTTCGAGAACATACCTTCACCGAGGAGTCAAGCAGTATATTGCTCTCTCCTACGTTTAATGATTTGGCAATCCGTATGACAAATACAAGTGGGTAATAACAGTGTGATAATTAATTTAGACATTGTGATACACGTTGTCAACACTGCACTTTTTGCACTGCTGGCGTGTTTTTTGCAGACATTCTATATGCGAAAAAACATAATGATACATGGAAGCATCCCACAGGCGGAAAATAATTAGTTTTAGGAGTTCACTATAATGTTTGACTGTCTTTGATATCAGAAGAGATTTGCCATGGTGTTGACATCGCTTACTCTTGTCGACAAGTGCAATATAAGTTCTAGCGCCTATGTGTGTCTTGTAAAGATGCATGCATTTCATGTTGTGCTGACAGGATGTGAGAGTTGTGGATACGAGGAAGAATACTTCCTCAGTGGTTCAGTACTCTCCAAATATCGAAGCATATTTTACATCGTAAACTGGATAAAACTGCATGTGTTCTACTCTCAGACTACCTGAGGCGTGTAAAATGCATAGTCATCTCTTTATTCTTGCCGCTGCTTTCCTACCCAACTTTCGAAATGTAGATTTGGGAAGTAATTAATTTGTGCGTTAGTTCGGTCTTTGCAAATACGCAAGTGCTGCTTTAAGTAACGTTTGGGGGATATATAGCAAAAAAATTCAGAGCATTTCTATACCGCTGTGCACCCTTGGAAGTACTATGAAACACTGCAAGTTACACATTTTACGTAAATGATTGGATAAATATGTAGCTATCTATTATATATAATTAATACTGTCATTGCACATTCTGGAATATAAGACCTGTATTTTTATATACTTTGCGCCATTACGATTTTCAAATTTGTGTGCTTGACAGCTTCGTTTCCTCCTACTGAACAATTAAATCAGATACAATTCGATTTTAACGGTTACCGTAATAAACGATTAGAGTAAGAAACAAATATTCAGAGATTTAAGTCCTAAACCAGCGTGCGTAATGCCTGATTTTCAAGGTATACTAAATAAATTATACCTATCCTCACGTCAGTTTCTACATATAATCTCTGCCTCTGAACATTTATAGCGTGGTCGACGTCCACAGTTCTCACGACCTGGTAGTTTTTGTTTTCAATTTTTACTTTCTGGCTGGCCACCTCAGCCATAAGTTTAGTCTTATTGAGGAAACCTGTGTTTACATCCTGTCTGCGAATCCTGTAAACACTGTTCTTTATAGAATGAGATCTTCACTCAGCAGCGAAGTGTGCGCTGATATGAAACTTTCTGGCAGATTAAAACTGTGAACCAGACCGAGACTCGAACTCGGGATCTTTGCCTTTCACAGGCAAGTGCTCTACCATCTGAGCTATCCAAGCACTACTACGACCCCGCCTCACAGCTTCAATTCTGCCAGTACCTCGTCTCGTACCTTCCAAACTTCACGACGAACCTTGCAGGCCTTGCACACTTGGAAGAAAGGATATTGCGGGGACATGGCTTAGCCACAGCTTCGGGGATGCTTCCAAAATGAGATTTTCACTTTGCAGCGGACTGTGCGCTGATATGAAATTGAAGCTGTGAGGACAGGTCGTGAGTCGTGCTTGGGTCGGTCAGATGATAGAGCACCTGCCCGCAAAAGACTAAAGTCCAGAGTTCGAGTCTCAGTGTGGCAGACAGTGTTAATCTGCCAGGAAGTTTCACTGTACTTTATGTTTTAGTATTCCAGTTGTTTGTGTATACTTCGAGGCAGAGACTGGGGACCAGCATAGCATTCGCCTAGACGCGCGTGGAGAACCGCCTAAATACCACACTGAGGCTGGGCAGTGAATCAAACCAACATCTGTAAGTCCAGCGTATGGCATGCATTCGTGTCTGGTCCAGCTCCATGCCTTGCGAACTAGCTCGCCACACGTGGAAACTCTACGAGGACATCTGTAGTTCCGCTGATGTGGAGTCCACATTACACTCACGTTGATTTAGTGCAAGTACACTGTTTCAATCCGGTATTCTTACTCAATGTCTGCTGCTAGAGTTCGCTATGATTTCTTTTAGGTGAATGATACAAAAATATTAATTCAGTGTCTATCGCTGTTGTTCTTATGATGCAAAAACCACCAATAAACTACTTTAATTTACTTTAGTATTTCAGTTAATGTGACATTTAAAACGTCAACAGCTCCGTGTTTGAAAAGATCGGCCACGGTGTTGTTATAACAGATCTGACACAGATTCAAGGAATCTAGATAATTAAGATGTTCGTCCTCTGTTGGTGCAAAGTGTTTGACATTTACGAGGAAGTAGTGGTTACATGGATTTTTTAAATTTTATATCAAAATGTATTCACTATTTCACGTCCTTTCTCTATCTTGCGTTATAGGACTGGTAACTCGACTACGATAATTACATTTCAAGATTTTTTCCTGTTTCGTCTTTTAAAAGATGGAACTCACACTACTAAACTCATTATCTATGAACCACTACAGTGTATAAGAGGAAGTATACTAATATGTATTTTCTTACGTTATTTCATGCTATGCATTATAAATTACGCCCAACTCAACAATTACTTTGCGGAATTCAGGATGAGGCTGGCAACAGATAATTAAACCGTTTAACCGAAAGATTTTTACTTCTATTACGGTTTTCTCCTTCAAATAAAACAGTTTCAGTTGAATATTTGAATGTCACACAACGATTAAGTCTTTGATGTAACACAACATCATATTTACAGTGCACTGCGCCTAGTGTATACGAATTTCTGTTTATATTATTGTTCTACTCACCACTGCTTGCGTAGCTGAAACGTTCACAATACGTTACCTCTGCAGCTTCTGCGCTGACGGCATCTTCGTGCAGCCCTTCCACCCACCTGCAGCGGTCCCGGGCGCTCCCAAAATGCCTCAGCACCCATGCCGACACCAGCTCTTGCTTCTCCTTCGTGTACGTTTCCTGCAACAGAAAAAGACAGTCAGATTAATTCAGAATTACTTTCCCCGTTAATAAAACGTATACCTATCCCAACAAAGACCTTTCCCGTTCTTCTGTTATTTGTCTCGTCTACACTTCCGTCCTGCAACACATGAAGACAGTGCAGTCAGTATAGGGTTAACGAAACGCTAGATCCGTTTAAATAGAAATTTCTCTCTATGCTGAGTGTTAGATCGTTCTTGTAAATGGTGGTGTGAATGACGAAAGTACAGAGAATGCGAGCCACAAGGGGTTTGTCCCTGATGATGTTACACAGTTTCAGGAGTGATGGAAAGGGATAAATATGTCAATCCGACGCACGGGACTCTCGGCCAGAAACGATAGAGTCTAAATTTGCAAGCGAAATTCGTTCTGATACCTCTGACAGTGGTTTCACTTCTACTGGAAATTCTTTGCTTTTCATATTTTGGGATTAGGTAGTTTGAACCAAAACAACAAAAATATCCAGTAAACAAGGGCTCTACATAATGAGCTATGAGTTGTTGTTCAGTAGAAGACATGTATTTCACAGTAGCAAAAGTTAACAACTGGTCATTGCTCTTCAGGTATGCACTTTAGAGTCCATATTTAATGAGCCCGTTCTTTATTTATCGATTCTACTTTCTTCCCAAGTACGGACAACGAAGAGCCTGCTGCAGAAAGGCGACTGTCAGAGACACCAGAATAATTTTCGCTTATAACTTTCGACACGCTCGTTTACTGGACATGGCCCCCTACCTCACGCTGATACGTTTACCCTTTTCTATCAATCCCGACAGTTTGTAGCATCATTATGGAATCATCCTGTAGACTGTATGTTATTCTCCAATTAAGACTTTACCGATAAGTACAATTTGTACACTGCTTGGTGAAAATGTTATGTACTTTCTTTGTTGTTCAACACTGCAGCATCTATGGTTCTGATTGTTAATATATGAAATGTTGAATGACAAACAAAGTATGTTTATTTTAACCCATCTTCTTGCATCTGTAACTATTCGAAATGGACAGTACTCATACACACTTTTATTAACGTATGTTCATCCACAATGTGTGTATCAACGCATCAGGTAAAACGAGAAAGGCATGACACTTGCGAGATTTTACGTTGATTACGCATCTCTCATTATCATTTGACGACTGTTGTTTGTGTATCAACGCACTATATAGGGGAATAAAGACAGGAATTGTATCCTGGTGTGTAACATCCCAGTCCGTCGTTATGTGTAGGAAATAGCAACATCTAACTCAAGTCAATCTGTTCTAAAAATGTAGCATTTCTGGTCGACATATGAGAACACATCAATAAGCCAACAGCTTATGCAAGTACAATTTGACCTGTGTGATACCCAGAGGGTTTAATGTGGCCAGCGGGCTTTGTGATTTGGAATAACGTAAAGGTAATTGCAACAGCTTACAACCAAGACAAATCTCTGAAGACAGTGGACAGAAGCAGGAAACTGTAGCCATCTTAATTTCCATTGGAGAGGGACATGTCCCAGCTAAAAATATCAAGGGCACATTCCTAAGCCTGTGTAACAGGACAGAGTCGGTGACTTTCCTGACGAGTGTTACAAATATACAGCACATAGTAAGATCAGAAGTTAATTAGTTACAAAACTAAGTATCCAAGCTATCAAATGTTTTTCTAAGAAAATGTCATATTTGCTACAAATAATTTAAAAATTATTACTATTCCCCAGTCCCAAGCAAGTATATCGGAAAACTGACCGTAATTTCAAAGCATATTGCAGTCTGAAAAGACTTCCTAAACATTTCGAGATGGGGAACCATCTGATTCAATACCAAGTCAGCTGCCAATACACTGAAGAGATGTGGGCTGTGTATTCTACCTCAAAGTATCCACACTACTCTCTCTGCTACAGAATGAAAAGTATAAAAGGATGATAATTTCAAATTTTCACTTTCACCATTTCCTTAATCGCAGAATATCATTTCTTTCACAGGTAGAGCCAAGGTTACATCGTGACTCATAGATTACACTGAATAGACAGACTGAGTTACTGTTTACTGCTGTTCTTATTTAAATTAAGCTTTGCTAGGCTTCTGTTGTGATAAGTACAATTAATCGTATATTACAATTTTCCTTCACGTCAGAAGTGATGCCAAGTACTCTTTATCATTACTCAGTTAACTACTAATCAAACTAGTGAAATGGCTAGTGCACAAGTAGTACCATCTAACATGCCCTTACAAAGATTTAGTATGTTCTGTACATGTTTCTTTCAATACATACTGGGATTTTGTAGGCGGCGCTCACTTCTTTAGCCTGCGTGCCAGGTGTCGGCGCATCTTCAGGATGAACTCTGAAATAAATTAAAATTCTTAGTTTTATTAATTCATAAATTTGAAATTGTTTTACACAAATTATTCATACAAGGAATCACACATGTAGCAGCCATGGCAAACTGTTATATAGCTATGATTACTTTAATTTGATTAAAACACATATGTGATTATCTGACATAAATAACTCAAACTCTTTGATACTTGAGTTACTGTTACAATATGGATTTTGCACATTCTTCATAGCAGTTCTTTGAATCTGATTGAACTACTTCCCTACAATCAGAATTCTGAAGAATGAGAATAAATACTCAAGTCGCAGCACACAGCTTCAGAACATAAATTTGGATAAGCCCAAACACCCCTCCCCCACTCCCTCCAACCCTAGAGGTCACTGTGTGACACAGTAATTACAGCATACTCACGAATTCAGCTGCGCTACATGGTAAGTTCCACGCTGAAGAATTCTGAACACACAGCACAACAGGCCGGACTCACCTGCTGGTCCTCCTGGCCCTGCGGCCTCGTGGCAGCCTAATGCAGAGGCAGCAGGCCAGCGGCCGCCGCAGCAGGCCGCGGCTGGTCTTGGCCTCCCTCACCTCCTCCTCCTCTTCGCCTCCCTCTGCCTCAACCACATCGCAGTGCTGCTGCGGCGGCTGCTGGCGGGCTGTTTCGCCTCCGCGTTGCTTCTCTTGCACCTTACCTGCTGCCACGTTTGATACTATGTACGTGAGCGTGGATCTCGGGGATGGCTCAGATTGCACATCGGCCTGTAAAATAAAAGTTCACCATCAGTCTAAACAACATCTATCCGCAGAACTCGCTGACATCCACTGTAACAGACCAATAATGTGTCATAATTGCAGTATGTACGTAGACAGCTATAATACTTATCATTACTGCTCTTGCATGTCAGAAAAGGTGAGTACATCTTATAGTACTTACAGACCCCCAACGTTGTCGACACTGTTAGCGGACAAATAATAATGAAGTTAGCACCCTCTGTAAACAGAAATTTATTTGATGTGATAAATAATTATGAACTAATCTAGTGTTTAAGAAGTACAAAACACCAGTGATGACCATCACAGAGGTCTGTGTACTACCCATTAGCAGTACAGTATGTAGTGGAAATATTACTCACACTACTGTGGTTCTAAAACGGAGAGCTATTAAGATCTCCTCAGCTTTTTCCCTAACTCTGTTACTACCACATGGATTTAGTTGAAAGTTCCATCAGGGAGGAGTGCACTCACTGACAGACGCAATTCATGGACTTTGTCCTTGCTACTCAGCTATCAGGCTAATGAAGAGACCATAACATGTAAAAAAATTCATACCCTAAAACGTGACCTTTCCTGACACCACTCCTAATACAAATGATCGGTACAATGCTTTTTGCTGTAAGGCTAGCAGAACTAAATACCCTTCTCATAGCAAATGTCACAGAATCCCCAGATCATGTTACGAATAAAGCAAACTACAACAAAGTAACAAAGACGTTACAACGCTACATTCATTTCGTGTTTATTATAGCAGACGCAGATGGTATGCGGAAACAAGTTGCTGATGTCAAACGTAAGCTCTGTAGCAAGGCCACCTCATCAAAACCATTACACTACTTCAGTCCTTACTACTTGTATCCTTAGCACACAAAAAGGTACTCACGATATTTGAACAATACCTCAACGTCTTGCTCCCGTACAGACCGTAGAGGTGGGATGGCCCTACAGTCTGCATCAGCACTCATCACCTGTAACAGAGATACTGAATGCAATGAGTAATGGGTATTACGCTAAATTGCAAGATGCGGAATTTTATGAGTAGCTGTAAATGTTTGTAAAACCCTCAGCACAACTTCTGATCGATATTCAAGTCAGTAATCACTCCAATTAAGTGATATTAGGACAAAACGACATGTAATGTTGCTAATGTAGAAAAAAGTGAGATGGCCAGCTTGCGTGGATGTACTAAGGAATTAGTCTACATATGCCCTCATTTGCCGAGACGACAGTTTAGCATAGCCTTCAGCTACGTCATTTGGTACGACCTAGCATGGTGCCACATTCAGTTACTATATATCTTCTGAACAGATAATATTGTGAATCATGTACCGTCAACAGCGACGTTCATCATAGTGGACTAAAGTTAAGCATCAAACTAACTACGTCCGCTTTCTGAATTCTCATTCCTTGTCATGTTCCAAACCTCACGTCAGTATAGTTCTTCCCTCCTCACGCCAGCCTGCGTGAGCTAAAACGCGTGCATTTCGGCCTCCTCTAGTAACACGGTGTTGGTTCTTCTGCCAACACTACATTTTTAGTGTGAGAATAGTATAGTTGTCTGTTGTGAGGACATATCATAGCAGTAAGGAATAGTACAGGTGTCTGTAGACAATGTGGTCCAGGATGTACTGTTAATTGTACATAGTAAAGTAGGTACAATCTGAGGGTGTTAGGTGATAGAAAACACAATTTTTCTGAAAATGGTACAGAATATACATCAATGAGAGAGTGGATCTATTCACAGTGGAACGTTCGATATAATGAAATAAAAGAAAAGAATATTGGTTTGATTAGTTATAGTACTTCAAATCACTTTAGGATAAATGAGACATAGTCGACTACAGATAAGGTGAAACGAGGATGCAGCCTGATTGTACTTCATGTTGTGCCTCTGCTGTCTCCACTGCGGCTACCAACGGCGAGCTATTTGTAGCTACCTCGAAAGGTTCCGGAGAATGGAAGACAAATAACGTTAAGAAATAAAAGAAAGAGTTACTTGTTTATCTGATTAGATGAATGTTTTTGGGATTGTTGTCAAGAGAGCTATTTTTTTCCAATTGCGAATAGAGTTAAGCACTGTAGGGAGTTATTTTGTAACATGTGGTATCCCAAGCGGACTGTGACTTGTTTAAAGCTCGTGAAGTAAGGTTCGGATATTTAAAGGAGGTACTAGAGTCTTTTTTGAAAATGACAGAAATTCTACAGGAGATCAAACAGTTTCGTAAGAAGACAGACGAAAATACTAAACAGTTCCGTTGAGAGACAAAACAGAGTCCTGAAAATTTGTCACAAGGTCAACAATGTTTCAAGGCATGAGTTAGTTAGAGCAAAATAGGATTTAAGCAGTTTTAAATAATATGATAATCTTGAGTTTACAGATGTTAGTACAAAAATTGGAAATCTTGAGGAAAAATTAAATGAAGCAAAAGAGGAAGAGGAAAAGTCTATTAGTCCCTCGCATCAGGATGTGACTGACCAGAATAGTAGCAACCATGTTAAAGTTAATTCCGAGATTAATGAGTTAAGTACTAGTGTTTAAGACTGAATAACTAAGGCACACAGACAGGTAGTAGAGAATGTGAAAAATGCTAACCTTTTAGTACCTGAAGGCAGTTTTAACCAGAATAAAATCAGCACCAAGCGAAACCTGATGGTGGTAATCAGAGTCGTGTGTCTTCCACTCCATGTAGTAGTCGGGATAGTGTGCTGATAGTGGATCGAAGGAAGTCTGAGAAGGATCATTGGGATTTTCACGCATCTTTAGTAAAAGTAAGTCTCAGTGTAGTGAGTATGTTCGCGATGAGAGACAGTAGTAACCATTTTCCTACACTCGACCCTATTGGTTGTGTGCATCTCTTAATTTTTCTTAAAGCGTTTACAGGTGGTCTTCCAGAGTCATGGGGTAATAATAGAAGTGTGATGTTAAATTTAAATGTGTCATAGAGTATCCAACACAAACTAAGACTAGAGTAGTTTGGCCCACAGAAATACAACGAGAGCTGGGGAGGCTACCGCAGTTTTATGAACTACCGTTCAAATGAAGTAAACGAATTGCATCTCGTCGAAGAACTTATTACTCGACTGCCAGATGGTGTTAGAGAATGACTGATAGAGCTGAGAGGGACTCAGCTCCAACCCATCTTGGATGTATTAGATCAGTTACATTATTTGAAATGATGTAAAGACTAAACGGTACAGGGGGACTTCATTGGGTGTCTGTAAAGTACATATTTAAGTATGGTTGGTTTCATGGCCGGCCATTGCCAGGCTATACTCGCTGTGGAATTGCGGAATTTCGCGACTTTTCTGTTTAACAGGCGAAATTATCAGTTTAAAGTTCTACCATTTGAATTGAATTGTGTGTATCAAGAGTTCGTTCAATTATGAGGTCTTTCCTTAGGAGATTAATTTTTAAGTAAAGTATTTGTATATGTTGATGATGTATTAGTAGTATCTGGAACATGGAAGAAACACACAGAAATGTTATTTAAAAGTTGAAGATCTCAGGAAATGTTTGGGAAACATGTAAGTCAGGAGTCAACATTACCTAACCCAAGGAAATTGTTGCCAATTAAACGTTGTCCTTTCCCTAGACGTAGGTAACAGCTGAAGGCTTTTCTAGGTTTTACAGAAGGAATATTCCTCGTAATATAATGAATTGTGTGCACCTTAATATGTTGTTATAAATGACTACACCTTGGAGAGGGGATAAGAGTTGTCAACAAGAGTCTGATGCTTTGGTACGAGAACTTAGTAATCCTAGATTGTTAGGGCATCCAGGTTTGACCAAAGAGTTTTGTGTGGCTGCAGATGCGTGAGGATTTGAATTGGGTTGTCAAGTGATCAAGGAAATGGTAAATGACGGAAGAGAAGTGATATTAGCATTTGCCAGTCGTATGTTAACCAGCTGTGAGTTGAATTACTCAGTTACTGAAAAGAATACTTTAGCAGTAGCAACGGCTATAAACATGTTTAGGTATATGTCCTATGGGAGAAAGATTGGATGTCATACTGTACAAAGTCTATTGATATTTTTAAGGATAAGGAAGTTTTTGCACAGTCGTTTGATGCGATGGTTTCTTTTTCATCAGGAGTATGATTTATAAATACGATCTATTAGAGGAAAGAACAATTGTGCGTCAGATGTACTATTTCGCCTGTCTGTGGAATGCTGTGGAATGGAAAGCGTTTTATTCGTGAGCATCTTACCACAACCTTATAGAGGAAGAGTCGCAGTACCAACTTAATTTGTAACAGAGTTTATGGGTATTATGATGTAAACAACTGTATTGCACACTCACGTAGCTATTATTTGTCATGCAAAGGGTAAGAGTAGGATAACAAGGAAGGAGTAGAGAACTTGTGAGGTGTGCCAATAAACGAAAATTAAGAATCAGAAAGATACAGTGCAGCATGTTGCAGTAGTACCCAAGGGTTTGTGTGAGATATTTCAGCAGTTGATATTCTAGGACTATTGTCAAGAGAAGTTGGTGGAGAGATTTTTGATGTTCATGTATTGGAGAGTGCGAACTGGTTCCCTACTGTACCTATGGTCACTTTCTTCCAACGCGAAGAAGACCACTCGACGGGTGGGGGAATTTTGAACGGGTCCTCAGGGAGCATAACGTTCTCGGAAAAGACGGACACTCTTAGCTGGTTGAACGAGGAACGAGGTCCTGCTTCCATGCCTTCACGAACTCATGCTGTAAAATGGGAATTTTCCAGTCTTCTGTCAGATGACGTACAACCCAGTACAAAAAACATTATATCTGAAAAAAAATACATTAAAGCACAAAACTGTGTGAGAGAGACAATGAACAAAAAGAACTTGTAATTTAATGTTAGCACATGTTGTAACTAAAGGTTTCTATACCTGTTTCAAATGTAAATCCACATTACCAGATTCTTTGGTAAATGTTGTCATAACGACCACTAGTGCACACAAACGCACCTAATAATAATAAACAATATGACGTGTGACGAATTTCGCGAAGCAACCGCCGCGCAACTGCTGAAATACACGCGACTGCGCAAGCGCGACAACTGCAGTGCCAACGTAGAACTCATACAAGCGCGATACCAACGTAAGACTGTTGAAGGTGCAGCCGCCACATTCAAAGACAAACATATTTCAGGTAAATATTATGTATATGTCATGTATATTGTTATGTTGTGATGTTATGTATCTGTATTTGCAAATGTATTAATGAAATGTGCTTTAGAGTGAGTTGCTCGCCTTTAGGTGCGACCTTTCGCCTCGCAACCCAGGGGACAGTTTAAAGGCACATTTGCACGCTGAGCGGCTATTTAGGAAGAAGTCGTAGTTATAAGTAGAAAAATAAAGATACATAAAAAAAAGCAAAGACGAAATCCACGGCTATGTAAGCATTGCCTGCAGCCGCTGGAAAAAAGAGGAAGAATTACGATCGTCAGAGGACGAAAGTATAGGTTACTTTTGGTTGGAGAGGTCCTGCACAGATCGGACGTGTGTGGCACACCGAGATGAACTTTATTTATTTCGATATTTTTATACACGAGTTGCAATCACCGGCACTAGTAATCACATGATGTAAATGTATTTTTAAACTATGCTTCAATCTAAGAATATAATTATTGCTAATCAATGTAAGTTTTACTTTGTGTCACTAGTTATATGTAAGATTGTTAAGTGTCTTGGCTTGGCAAAGAAACGATCCGTAAATTGGAAAGATAGTCGTCCAGCACGAACCAGCGACGTTTTCGGGTGCTGATCTGAAATACGAAGTCCGATGTAAAAGATAAAAGGTGAATCTGCAAGAGCGTGGTCATAATTAACATAACGGACAAAGATGCCTTGCCCAAGCAGATAAAAATCAAAACTTTCTAAAATAATAAACATAATTAATATTAAGCTCTGCTATATTTCTTCTGTGTGTGTAAAGTTCAGGTACGAAAAATACCATTTATATTTATACGGTCTGTGCTTGTAACCTTTCCTGGAAGTCCAGTAGTAGTTTCCGATGCACCACCGCAGGTTTACTGTAACCCTTGGACCTTCACACAGACGATGAAACACAGAAATTGCTTCAGAATTGAATACAACAAGCACCATGCCAACTTGTGTCCACGGGAGAATTGCTTCGAACGGTCTGTGCTTGTAACCTTTCCTGGAAGTCCAGTAGTAGTTTCCGATGCACCACTGCAGGTTTACTGTAACCCTCAGACTTTCGAATTGACGGTGAAACACAGATATTGCATCGCGACTGAATACAATAGGCACCATGACGACTTCTGTCCAGGGGACTAACACGTCGAAAGGTATGTGCTTGTAACGTTTCCTGGGAGTCCAGTAGTTGTTTCCGATACACCACCACAGGTTTATTGTAACCGTTGGACTCTCACATTGACGATGAAACATAGAGTTGCATCGAGATTGAATACAACAGCCACCAGGCTGACTTCTGTCGAACGAGTAACGCTTCAAAGTGTCTCTGCATAGACCGCTACCTGAGAGTCCAGTAGTTGCCTCCGATGCGCCACCGTAGGTTGGACATTCGCATTGACAATGAAACATAGATACTGAATTGGTATTGAATGCAAAAGGCACCATGACGACTTCTGTCCAGGCGATTGACGCTTAAAATGGTCTACGCTAGGAACTTTTCCGGGGAGTCCAGTAGTAGATTCCGTTGCACCACTACAGGTTTACTGTAACCCTCGGACTTTCGCATTGACGATGAAACACAGAGATTGGATCGGGATTCAATACAATAGGCACCAAGCCGACATTTGTCCAGGCGAGTAAGGCTTGTAAAGGTCTGTGATTGTAACGTTTCTTGGGAGTCCAGTAGTTGTATCCGATACGCCACTGCAGGTTTACTGAAACCGTTAACTCTCACATTGACGATGAAACGCAGAAATAGCTTCGGGTTTACATACAACAGGTATTATGATACCTTCTTTCCGAACAAGTAACGCATCATACAGTCTCTGCACGGAACGCTTCCTGGGAGTCCAGTTGTGGCTTCCGATGCGCCACAATAGATTAACTGTAACCCTTGGACTTTCGTATTGACGATGAAATACACAAACTGCATTGGCGTTGAATACATTAGGCACCATTCCAATTTTCATCCAGGTGATTAATGCCTCAAACGGTCTGTGCTTGGAACCTGTCCTGCGAGTCAAATAGTAATTTCTGATGCGCCACTGTATTGAATACAATAGGCATCATGTCGACTTCTGTCCAGGGGATTTACGCAACACACGGTCAGTGTTTGGAACGTTTATTAGTAGTCCATTAGTTCTTTCCGATGCACCACTGCATATTTACTGTTACACTTTGTCCTTCACAGTGAAGACGAAGCACAGAAATTGCATCGGGATTGAATAGAATTGGCTCTATGCCGACTTCTGTCCAGGTTAGTAACGGTTCAAACGGTCTGCGATTGGAACCTTTGCTGGGAGTCCAGTAGTATTTTCGATGCACCACTGCAAAATTACAGTAACAATTGGCCCTTCACATTGACGATGAAACACAGAAATGGCACCGGTATTGAATACAACATGCACAATGCCGACTTCTGTCCAGGAAAGTAACGCTTCAACTGTCTGTGCTTGGAACCTTTCCTGGGAGTTATGTAGTACTTAGCGATGCACCTCTGCCGGTTTAATGTAACTCTCGAACCTTCACATTTTCGATGAAACACAGAAATTGCATTGGGATTGGGTACAACTGACACAATGCCAACTTCTGTCCAGGTGAGTAACCCTTCAAACGGTCTATGTTTGGAACCTTTGCTGGGAGTGCACCAGAAATAACCGATGCACCACTGCAGATTTACTGTAAAACTTTGACCCTCACAGTGACGATGAAGCGCAGAAATTGCATCGGGATTGAATATAACTGGCTCTATGCCAACTTCTGTCCAGGTGAGTAACCGTTCAAACGGTCTCTGCTTCTAACATTTTCTGGGAGTACAGTAGTATTTACGATGCACCACTGCAAATTTACAGTAACCCTTGGACCTTCACACTGACGATGAAACACAGAAATGGCATCGGTATTGAATACAACCGGCACCATGCCGATCTCAGTGCAGTAGAGTAACGCTTCAAACTGTCTGTCCTTGGATCCTTTCTGAGAGATGTAAAGTAATTTCCGATATACCATTGATGGTTTACTGTAACCCTTTAACCTTCACAGTAGTACTGCATTTGGACCTTTACATTGACCATGAAACAACGAAATTGCATATGGATTGAATACATCATGCACCATGCCGACTACTGTCCATGCGAGTAACGCTACAAACGGTCTGTGCTTGGAACCCTTGCTGGGAGTCCAGTAGCAGTTTCCGATGCACCACTCAGGATTACTGAAATCGTTGGACTTTACGAATATTCACAGAAGTAGCATCTGGAATGGATACAACAGGCACCATGCAGACTACGGTCCATCGAGTAACGCTTTAAACGGTCTTTGCTGAATCTTTGCGGGCAGTCCACTAGCTGTTTCCGATGCACCACTGTAGGTTTACCGCAACCCTTGGACTTTCGCATTGACGATGAAACAATGAAATTACATCGGGATTGAGTACAATAGTCACCATGCCGACTTTTGTCCAGGCGAGTAACGTTTCAAATGATTTGTGAGTTGAACATTTTCAGGGAGACCAGTAGTAGTTTCTGATGCGCCACGGCACGATTACTTTAACGCTTAGACCTTCACATTGACAATGAACACAGAAATTGCACAGGGATTGAAATAAACATTCACCATGTGGACTTCTGTCTAGGCGAGTAATGCTTCAAATGGACTGCGCTTGGAACCGTTCATGGCAGTGCAGTAGTAGTTTTCGATGTACCGCTGCAGGTTTACTGTAACCCTTGGGCTTTCGCATGTACGATAAAACACAGAAATTGCATCGGGATTGAATATAACAGGCACCATGCCGTCTACTATCCAGACGACTAATGCTTTAACCGATCTGCGCTTGGACGTTAGCTCGGAGCCCAGTAGTAGTTTACGATGCATCACTGCTGGTTTACTATATCCCTTGGACTCTCGCATTGACGATGAAACACAGAAATTGCATCGGAATTGTATACAACAGGCACCATGCTGACTTAGGTCCGAGCGAGTAATGCTTAAAATGGTCTGTGATTGTAACCTTTACTGGGAATCAAGTTGTAACTTGTCCAGGGGAGTAACGGTTCAAACAGTCTGTACATGCAACCTTCCCTGGAAGTCTAGGAGTAGTTTCCGATGCACCACTGAAGGTTTACTGTAACCCTTGAACCTCCCCATTGACGATGGAACACTGATATTGCATCGGGATAGAACACGACAAGCACCATGCAGACTTCTGTCCAGGCGAGTATTCCCTCAAAAGGTATGTGCTTCTTACCTCACCTGGGACTCAAGTAGTAGTTTCCGATGCACCACTGCAGGTTTACTGTAACTCTTGGACTTCCACAATGACGATGAAATACAGAAATTGCATTGGGATTGAATACAAAAGGCACTATGCCAACTTCCGTCCAGGAGAGCAACACTTCAAACTTTTTCTGGGAGTCCAGTAATAGTTTCCAATGCACCACTGCAGGTTTACTGTAACCCTTGGATCTTGACATTGACGCTGAAACACAAGATTTTCATCGGGATTGAATTCAACAGTCACCATGCCGGCTTCTGTCCAGGAGGGCAACCCTTCATACAGTCTGTGCTTGCAATCATTCCTGTGAGTCGTGTAGTAGTTTCCGATGCACCACTGCAGATTTAGTGCAACCCGTGGACCTTCACATTGACGATGAATCGCAGAAACTGCATTGAGATTGAATACATCAGGCAACATGCCGACTACTATCCAGACGAGTAATGCTTTAAACGTTCTGTGCTTGGACCTTTGCTGGGAGCCCAGTAGCAGTTTACGATGCATCACCGTTTACTGTATCCCTTGGACTTCCGCATTGACGATGAAACACAGAAATTGCATCGGAATTGAAATCAACGTTTACCAAGACGACTTCTGTCCAGGCAAGTAACACTTCATACGGTTTGTGCTTGTAACCATTCCTGGGAGTCCAGTAGTAGATCCCGATGGACCACTGCAGATTTACTGTAAACGTTGGACCTTCAGAATTACGATGAAACACAGTAATTGCATCTGGATTGAATAAAACAGTCATCATGATGACTTCTGTCCAGGAGAGCAACGCTTCAAACGGTCTGTGCTTGGAACATTTCCTATGAGTTGAGTAAAAGCCGGCCGGTGTGGCCGTGCGGTCTAGGCGCTTCAGTCTGGAACCGCGTGACCGCTCCGATCGCAGGTTCGAATCCTGCCTCGGGCATGGATGTGTGTGATGTCCTTAGGTTAGTTAGGTTTAAGTAGTTCTAAGTTCTAGGGGACTGATGACCACAGATGTTAAGTCCCATTGTGCTCAGAGCCATTTGAGTAAAAATATCCGATGCAGCACCATACGTTTTCTGTAACCCTTGGACGTTCACATTAAAGATGAAACACTGGAATTGCATAGGGATTGAAATCAACTGGCACCAAGACGATTTCTGTCCAGGCAAGTAACGGTTCATACGGTCTGTGTTTGTAACCAATCCTGGGAGTCCACTAGTAGATCCCGATGCACCACAGCAGATTTACTGTATACATTGGACCTTCCTATAGACGACGAAACATAGAAATTGCATCGGGAATGAATACAACAGGCACCATGCCGACCTCTGTATAAAGGAGTAACGCTTCAAACTGTCTGTGCCTTGGGAATTTCCTGGGTGTCAAGTAGTACCTTCCGATGCACCTCAACAGATTTTCTGTTGCTCTTGGACCCTCCTGAGGCGATGAAACAGAGAAACTGCTTCGGGATTGAATACAACAGGCATCATGAAGACTTCTGTCCAGGAAAGTAACTTTTCAAACATTCTGTGCTTGGCACCAATCCTGGGAGTCAAGTAGTTGTTTCCAATCCACCACTCCATGTTTACTGTAGCCCTCGGCCCTACATATTGACGACGAATTGCAGAGAAATATCGTCGGGTTTGAATACAACAATCACCATGCCGATTTCTGTCTAGGCGATTAACATTTCAAATCGTTGTTCTTGGAACCTATCTTGGGAGTTAACTAGTAGTTTCCGATAGACCACTGCAGGTTTACTGTAACCGTTGGACTTTCGCATTGACGATGGAACACAAAAATGGCATCGCGATAGAATTTAACAGGCAATATGCCGACTTCAATAAAGGAGATTAACATTTCAAACGGTCTGTGCTTGGAACTTTTCCTTCGAGTCCAGTAGTAGTTTCCCATGCCCAACTGCAGGTTTACTGAAACCGTTCGACCTTCACATTAATGATGAAACAGGTTGGTTGGTTGGTTTGTGTGATTTATTGGACCAGACTGCTACGGTGATCGGTCCCTTGTTCCAAAAACTGCAAACACCCTCAAATTATGAAAACGAGCAATGGAAAAGGCGGCAGACGACACAGGACAAGAAAGACTTAGATAGAGACCAGAAAAAGGAATTAAAATCACACAGAGTGTGACAGTGGCTGGCCGACCATAGAGAAAAAATTGGAAAAGCCAACCACTGAGAAACACATTAAAAACTCAGTCTAAAATCGTAGGCCAAGGACCAGTCTCAACAGAGATAAAGACAGGCAGTTACATTAAGTGATAAAAGCCCCCTGCCCGAATAAAACGCAAAACTAAACCTGTCATGGATGTGTCATCTGTTAAAAGGGCAGGGAGCGTGTCAGGCAGCGCGAACGTCTGCCTGAGCACAGCTAAAAGTGGACACTCCAATAAAATGTGAACCACAGATAAAACGGAGCCGCAGCGACATAGAGGTGGGTCCTCACGGCGCAATAAGTGGCAGTGCGTCATCCGTGTGTGCCTAATGCGCAGCTGGAAGAGGACAACAGACTCCTTGCGAGACACCCACGTGGATGACCACCACACATCCGTCGTCTCCTAGATAGGACGGAGTTTGTTTGGCGTGGTCAGGTTCCGCCATTCAGTGTCCCTAATTTCGAAAACTTTGCGGCGTAAGATCGCTCGCAAATCAGCCTCCGGGAGGCCAACATTCAGAGATGGTTCACTGGTGGCCTCTTTGGCCAGGCGGTCTACACGTTCATTGCCTGGTATCCCAACATGGCCTGGGGTCCACACAAAGATCACAGAGCGGCTGCAACGGGCAAGAGTATGGAAGGCCTCCTGGATAGCCATCACCAGACGAGAGTGAGGGAAACACTGGTCGATAGCTCGTAAACCGCTCGGGGAGTCGCTACAGATGACGAAGGACTCACCTGAGCAGGAGAAGATATACTCTAGGGCACGAGAGATGGCGACCAGCTCAGCAGTGAAAACGCTGCAGCCAGTTCGTAATGGTCCCCTAGAGTCAGAGCATAACCGACACGAACAGCAACCATCCAACCATCAGTGTAAACAACGCCAGAGCTCTGATTCGTTGCAAGTATGCAAAGAAAGTGGCGGCGGAAGGCCGCTGGAGGGACGGAGTCCTTCGGGCCCTGTGCCAATTCGAGCTGAAGCCAAGGGCGGGGCACGCACCACGCGGGTGTACGAAGAGGGGTCCGGAAAGGACGTGGAAGAGGGAAAACCTCAAGCCCTGAGAGAAGCTCTCTGACGCGGACTGCGATCGTACAACCCCACCGTGGCCGACATTCCGGGAGATGGACGACTGACCGAGGGAACAGGAGACGATAATGAGGATGCCCGGGCAAGCTACAAACATGTGCAGCATAAGTGGCCAGTAAATGTTGCCGCTGTAACTTCACTGGAGGGACACCTGCCTCCTCAAGTAAGCTGTTCACAGGGCTGGTGCGGAAAGCACCAGTGGCAAGTCATATCCCACTGTGAAGGATTGGGTCCAGCACCCGCAACACAGGAGGGGGTGCTAAGCCATAAGCCAGGCTCCCATAATCCAGATGGGACTGGATTAACGCCTGGTAGAGCTGTAAAAGGGAAGATTGGTCGACGCCCCAGCTGGTGTGGCTCAAGCATCGCAGATCATTAAGATGATGCCAACACATCTGTTTAAGCTGCCGAATATGTGGAGTCAAGTCAACCAGGCATCAAAAACCAAACCCAAAAACTGATGTGTCTCCACCACAGCAAGACGTTTGCCGGCAAGATAAAGACGCGGCTAAGGGTGAACTGTTCGTCACCGGCAGAAATGCATAACGGAGGTCTTGGCAGCCGAAAACTGGAAGCCATGCGCTACAGCCCAAGACTGCGCCTTGCGGATAGCGCCCTGCAGCTGACGTTCAGCAGCTGCAATGCTAATGGAGCTATAGTAGAGGCAGAAGTCGTCAGCATAGAAGAAAGCTGAGACAGACGTTCCCACCGCCGCAGCGAGCCCGTTAATTGCAATTAAAAACAGGCAGACACTTAGGACAGATCCCTGTGGTGCCCCATTCTCCTGAACTCTGGAGGAACTATGCGAGGCCGAGACTTGCACGCGGAAGGTACGATGTGACATAAAATTTCGTAGGAAAATCGGCAGTGGACCCCGAAGACCCCAACCATGAAGCGTAGAGAGGATGTGATGGCGCCATGTCGTATTGTACGTCTTACGCATGTCGAAAAAGATAGCGACGAGGTGCTGACGGCGAGCAAAGGCCGTATGGATGGCTGACTCCAGGCTCACCAGATTGTCGGCGGCAGAGCCAGAAGGCCCTGAGACTCGAGTACCCAACTCAACCGACGGCTCACTATGCGTTCGAGCAACTTGCAAAGAACGTTGGTCAGGCTAATAGGACGGTAGCTGTCCACCTCCAATGGACTCTTCCCAGGTTTCAAAACGGGAATAACAATACTTTCCCGCCATTGCGATGTAAACTCACCCTCGACCCAGATATGGTTGTAAAGGTCGAGGAGGCGTCGCTGGCAGTCCACTGATAGGTGTTTCAGCATCTGACAGTGGATGAGATCTGGCCCGGGACCTGTATCAGGGCAAGCGGCTACGGCACTATGGAATTCCCACTCAGTGAATGGGACATTGTAGGATTCAGGATGGCACGTGTGAAATAAAAGGCTCTGATGTTCCAACCGCTCTTTAATGGAGCAGAAAGCCAGTGGGTAATTCACAGATGCGGAACTGATAGCAAAATAGTCTGCTAAGCGGTTGGCAATGATGTCAGAGTCAGTACAAATTGCCCCATTCATGGACAGCGCAGGGACACTGACAGTGGTCCGATAGCCATAGAGGCGTCTAATCTTGGCCCAGACCTGCGATGGAGAGACATGGAGGCCAATGGTGGCGACATACCGTTCCCAGCACTCCTGCTTGTGTTGGCGAATGATGCGGCAGGCCCGGGCATGGAGCCATTTAAAGGCGACCAGGTTTTCTAAAGATGGGTGCGCTGTAGCGCCTGCCTGCGATCTTTAATCGCCTCGGCGATCGCAGGCGACAACCAAGGCACAGTCCTCCGCCGAGAGGACCCAGAAGGACGGGGAACGGCAGATTCTGCGGCAGTAACGATGCTGGTGGTGACCGAGTGAACCACCGCATCAATGGCTTCATTAGAAAGAGGCTCAATAGCGGCAATGGAGCAGAACAAGTCCCGGTCAGCCTTATTCATAGCCCATCTGCAAGGGCGCTCAGAAGAGTGACGTTGTGGCAGTGACAGAAAGATCGGAAAGTCGTCACTACCACTCAGGTCGTCATGCACACTCCATTGGACAGATGGTACGATGCACGGGCTGCAGATCGAAAGGTCGATAGCGGAGTACGTGACATGCGCCATACTGAAATGTGTGAAGGCACCATTATTTAAAATGGAAAGGTCGGGCTGTGCCAATACATGCTCAACGGTGGCGTCTCGACCTGTTGCCACTGACCCACCCCACAGAGGGTTATTGGCGTTGAAGTCGCCCAGTAACAGGAAAGGTGGCGGCAATTGTGCTATCAGCGCAGCCAGGAAATGCTGCAGGACATCACCATCCGGTGGATGATGCAGACTGCAGACAGTAACAGCCTGTGACGTCCACACCCGAACAGCGACAGCCTCTAAAGGTTTATGTAGAGGGACAGACACGCTGTGAAGAGAGTGAAGGACATAGATGTAGACGCCACCAGATACCCTTTCATAAGCTGCCCGGTTCTTATAATAACCCCGATAGCCACGGAGGGCGGAGGTTCGCATCGCTGGAAACCAAGTTTCTTGAAGAGCAAAGCAGAAGAAATGCCTAATGCTGAGAAGTTGTCAGAGCTCAGCGAGATGGTGGAACAAACCACCGCAGTTCCACTGGAGGATGACATTGTCCATGGCTGAGAAAGGCGAGAAGGGATTGGGGAGGCAGATTACGCCGCTGGGTCACTTGCTGCCAGTTCAGTACCCGTGCGAGTGACATTCATTGTGTCTGAGGGTCCAGCGAGATCCAGGATTTCAGCAGACGCCAGAATCTCGATCTCATCCTCAGACGATGAGCTTGTAGGAAGTCGTGGGACGGGTGCCACCGCAATATCGGAATTCTTGGGAACCTTTTTCGTCTTCTGCTTCTCGCGTTGTGCCTTCGATGGTTCACTCTGGGAGGGGCCCACTGGGTCAGACCCAGGGACGGACGACGACCGTGAGGCCCTATGACCAGCGTCCAGTGATTGTCTCAGCCACTTGCGGGTGTCCACTTTGCCACCGGTCGGAACTTGTGAAGGGAGGTCCCCCAGGGACCCCTTCCTGGCGAGAGAAGCCTTACGCTTCTCCAGCTGGGAAGTGGGAACTGATGTCCCCGATGGTTGGGGGAGGGGGGTGTTGCTCCTTGCTCCATAAGTAGATGGAGAAGGAGCAACAGGGAGTGAAGTGCCCCCCACAATCAAGGGGGCAGGAGTGGTCCTCTGGCTCTGAGGGCTGACAGTGTGTGGTGCAGCAATGGGAACTGTAGCAGGAGTGACAGTTGTGGCATAAGAGGACGTCATGCGATGACACAGGAGATGATAGAACCGTTGTTGCAGCAGTGGCATAGGTTGATGTCAATGGTACTGGATGTAGCCTCTCATATTTCCACTTAGCCTCGATGTAGGTGAGGCTGTCCTGGGTCTTATATTCCATTACCTTCTGTTCTTTCTGGAATATCCTACAGTACAACGAGCAGGGGGAATGGTTTTCTCTGCAGTTAACACTGATGGCAGGTGGGGCACATGGAGTAGTGGGATGTGAAGGACGTCCACAATCTCGACATGTGATACCGGAAGTACATTGTGATGACATATGGCCAAACTTCCAGTATTTAAAACACTGCATCAGAGAAGGGATATATGGCTTTACATCACAGCGGTAAACCATCACCTTGACCTTTTCGGGTAAGACATCTTCCTCGAAGGCCAAAATGAAGGTACCAGTGGCTACCTGATTATCCCTCAGATCCCCATGGATGCGCCGGAAGAAGTGAACACCTCGTCGTTCTAGGTTGGCGCGTAGTTCCTCGTCGGACTGCAGAAGAAGATCCCTGTGGAAGATAATACCCTGGACCGTGTTTAGACTTTTATGGGGCGTGATGCTAACTGCAACATGCCCCAACTTGTCACAAGCGAGCAACCTCCGTGACTGGGCAGAGAATGCTGTTTTGCTGAGAACTGAACCAGAGTGCATTTTGAACAAGCCCTCAACCACCCCGAACTTGTCCTCGATATGCTCCACGAAAACCTGAGGTTTCGTCGACATAAATGATTCACCATCAACTCCCATACAGACGAGGTACCAGGGTGAATAATCTCCACTGCCTTCTTTAGCCATCTGTTCCGGGAGTCCTGATGCCCCAGAGGGATAGGCATCTACTCCTCGACATACGTGGGGAGGTATCAGCACAGGCATCAGCACTGTGATCCCAGTGTAGTCAGGGGGTTACCATCAAGAGGGTACATGACGACCCCACCGCAACGAATATCCATGTATATCACGAGGGCAATGATGGAAGTGTACAATGGAGGGAATGTATGCTACCCGGAACACCCTTCAGCCGATATGCACCGAAGCTTGGTAATAGTCCAACTCCATGACAATAACGAATGTGCCAGATCTCAGGGCAAGATGGATATATAATGCACCACGTAAGGCGTCCTTCCACAAATGGAACGCACTAACAGAAAATTTTTGAAACGTAGAGGTCAAGCCCCTTAGGGGACCATCACATATTGGCCGAAACGTTTGAGACTCCTTTTAGTCGCCTCTTACGACAGACAGGAATACCGCGGGCCTATTCGTACCCCTGAACCCACACGGGGGGACGATAAAATATCATCTGGTTTGAATAAAAGAGTTACCATGCCGACCTCGGTCCAGGTAAGTAACGCTTCAAACGGTCTGTCTTTCGAACCTTTCCTGGGAGTCCAGTAGTAGATTCTAACGCACTACTGCAGATTTACTGTAACCCTTGGTTCTTCCCATTGACGATGAAACCCAAAAATTGTATCGGGATTGAATACAAGAGGCACCATGCCGACTTCGGTCCAGGCCAGTAATGCTTCAAACGTTTGTGTTTGGGAAATGTCCTGGGATTCCAGTAGCAGTTTCAAAGCCAACACTGCAGGATTACTGTAACCCTTGGACCTTCACATGGACGATGAAATACTGAAATTCCATCGGGATTGAATACAACAGGCTCAATGCCGACTTCTCTCCAGGCAAATAACGCTTCAAACGATCTGTGTTTGGAAACTTTCCTGGAAGACAAGTAGTGGTTTCTTATCCACCACTGCAGGTTAACTGTAGCCCTTGGACTTTTACATTGACTTTCACATTACCTCTATATAGAGGAGTAACGCTTCAACGGTCTTTGCCGTGTAAATTACCTGGGTGTCCAGTAATAGTTTCCGATACACCTAATCAGATTTTCTCTAACCCTTGGACCTTCTCATTGACGATGGTGCACAGAAATTGCATCGGGATTGAATTCATCAGGCATCATGCCGACTTATGTCCAGGCAAGTGTCAGAAATATGTCTCGTGGTCTTATCGTGGCGTGTTTATCTTCTGCCGTTAGATCAGACGATAGAAATTATACATGCACGCTTAGAGTAGCAGATTGATGGTGACCAACTTTAAACAGAACTTGATTAATTTTCACTCACATCTATTAAAATAATAACAAGCATACAAATTACTTAACTTGGTTCTGGATGCTATTTACAATGGACAGTCTGAAGATCCTTTGGTATTGGTTCGTTAATCTTATTCTCACATACACTCCTGGAAATTGAAATAAGAACACCGTGAATTCATTGTCCCAGGAAGGGGAAACTTTATTGACACATTCCTGGGGTCAGATACATCACATGATCACACTGACAGAACCACAGGCACATAGACACAGGCAACAGAGCATGCACAATGTCGGCACTAGTACAGTGTATATCCACCTTTCGCAGCAATGCAGGCTGCTATTCTCCCATGGAGACGATCGTAGAGATGCTGGATGTAGTCCTGTGGAACGGCTTGCCATGCCATTTCCACCTGGCGCCTCAGTTGGACCAGCGTTCGTGCTGGACGTGCAGACCGCGTGAGACGACGCTTCATCCAGTCCCAAACATGCTCAATGGGGGACAGATCCGGAGATCTTGCTGGCCAGGGTAGTTGACTTACACCATCTAGAGCACGTTGGGTGGCACGGGATACATGCGGACGTGCATTGTCCTGTTGGAACAGCAAGTTCCCTTGCCGGTCTAGGAATGGTAGAACGATGGGTTCGATGACGGTTTGGATGTACCGTGCACTATTCAGTGTCCCCTCGACGATCACCAGTGGTGTACGGCCAGTGTAGGAGATCGCTCCCCACACCATGATGCCGGGTGTTGGCCCTGTGTGCCTCGGTCGTATGCAGTCCTGATTGTGGCGCTCACCTGCACGGCGCCAAACACGCATACGACCATCATTGGCACCAAGGCAGAAGCGACTCTCATCGCTGAAGACGACACGTCTCCATTCGTCCCTCCATTCACGCCTGTCGCGACACCACTGGAGGCGGGCTGCACGATGTTGGGCCGTGAGCGGAAGACGGCCTAACGGTGTGCG
This sequence comes from Schistocerca cancellata, assembly GCF_023864275.1. Classification (NCBI taxonomy): domain Eukaryota; kingdom Metazoa; phylum Arthropoda; class Insecta; order Orthoptera; family Acrididae; genus Schistocerca; species Schistocerca cancellata. The sequence goes on along the minus strand of NC_064631.1, from coordinate 62,009,124 downwards.
GGACCGTAGCCCAGCTTCATGGAGACGGTTGCGAATGGTCCTCGCCGATACCCCAGGAGCAACAGTGTCCCTAATTTGCTGGTAAGTGGCGGTGCGGTCCTCTACGGCACGGCGTAGGATCCTACGGTCTTGGCGTGCATCCGTGCGTCGCTGCGGTCCGGTCCCAGGTCGACAGGCACGTGCACTTTCCGCCGACCACTGGCGACAACATCGATGTACTGTGGAGACCTCACGCCCCACGTGTTGAGCAATTCGGCGGTACGTCCACCCGGCCTCCCGCATGCCCACTATACGCCCTCGCTCAAAGTCCGTCAACTGCACATACGGTTCACGTCCACGCTGTCGCGGCATGCTACTAGTGTTAAAGACTGCGATGGAGCTCCGTATGCCACGGCAAACTGGCTGACACTGACGGCGGCGGTGCACAAATGCTGCGCAGCTAGCGCCATTCGACGGCCAACACCGCGGTTCCTGGTGTGTCCGCTGTGCCGTGCGTGTGATCATTGCTTGTACAGCCCTCTCGCAGTGTCCGGAGCAAGTATGGTGGGTCTGACACACCGGTGTCAATGTGTTCTTTTTTCCATTTCCAGGAGTTTATATCTCTGATTTTTGAGAAAAGTTTCTATACATTTATCTTCATGGCTATGTACAAGAATATGGTAAACTTATAAGGCGCAGACTGAAACTTGGCTATACACTGGTACAGACAGATTTAGAACCCGTACAGACTGGTACAGACAAATGCAGACTAGTGTAGACTAATGCAGACTGACTAATCGGAGGTACTTACACTCGTTATAATACCTCGCGCGTTCATGTATCACTGCACGAGTGTGATCCGCGAGGAAAAAAGGTTCTACGTTAGCAGCAATGTCATTGGCTGCGTTACATATTAATACACGGATCGGCGGAAGCAGAATTTTGTCCGTCTCTATTGCAGCGACATCTCGTAGTGCGGAGACGGACGAGCGCTGCACCAGCGCTGTTGTGCTAAGCGGGGCGCGCTCTAGCGGGAAAGTTGTGTGTGCGCTGACTACGCGGAACTATGTACACAACAGAACCGTTCCTGCGACTCCAGTAGTAGTTCCCGAAGTACCACTGCAGGTTTACTGTAACCCTTGGACATTCAACTTACGATGAAACACAGAAATTGCATCGGGATTGATTACAACAGGCATCATGATGATTTCTGTCCAGGGTAGTAATTCGTAAAACGGCCTGTGCTTGGATCCTTTGCTGGGAGTCTAGTTGAACATTCCGATGCACCACTACAGGTTTAGTGAAACCCTTCGACCTTCACATTAACGATGAAACACAGAAATCGAAAAGAGATTGAATACAATAGGCAGCATTATGACTTCTGTCAAGGGGACAAATTCTTAAAACGGCCTGTGCTTGGATCCTTTGCTGGGAGCTCAGTTGTAGATTCCGATGCAACACTGCAGGTTTAATGAAACCCTTGGACTTCCACATTGACGATGAAATTTAGAAATCCCATCTGGATTGAATAAACAAGCACCATGCAGACTTCTGTTTAGAGGAGTAATTACTCAAACTGCAGGTTCAATGAAACCCTGCAAGTTTATTGAAGGCCTTGGACCTTCACTTTGACGATGAAACACAGAAATCGCATCGGGATTGAATACAACAGGCATTATGATGATCTCTGTCCAGGATAGTAATTCGTCAAACAGCCTGTGCTCGGATCCTTCAGGGAGTCCATTTGTTGATTCCGATGCACCACTGCAAGTTTATTGAAAGCCTTGGACTTTCACATTGACGATGAAATACAGAAATCGCATCGTGACTGAATACAACAAGCATCAGGCTGATTTCTGTCCAGGTGAGTAATTCTTAAAACGGCCTGTGCTTGGAACCTGTGGTGGGAGTCCAGTTGGAGAATCCGATGCACCACTGCTGGTTTGCTGTAACCCTTGGACCTTCACAATGACGATGAAGCAAAGAAATAGCATCGGGATAGAATACAACATGCACCATGCTGACTTCTGTCCAAGGGAGTATTTTTCAAACGGCCTGTGCTTTTATCTTTTGCTGGGAGTCCAGTTGTAGGTTCCGATGCACCACTGCAAGTTTACTGTAACCCTTGGACGCGTACATTGACGATGAAACACAGAAATCGAAACGGGATTGATTACAATATGCACCATGCTGACTTCGGTCCAGGGGAATAAATCTTCAAACTGCCTGTGCTTGGATCCTTTGCTGGGAGTCCAGTTGTAGCCTCCCATGCACCAGTGCAGTTTTACAGTAATCATTGGACCTTCACATTGACGATGAAATACGGAAATCGCATCGGGATTGAATAAAACAAGCACCATGCTGACTTCTGTCCAGGGGAGTAATTCTTCGAACGGACTATGCTTGGATCCTTTGCGGAGAGTACAGTTGTAGTCTCCGATGCACGTCTGTAGGTGTACTGTAGCCCTTGGACCTTGACATTGACGATGAAACACAGAAATAGCATCGGGATTGAGTACAACAAGCACAATGCTGACATCTGTCCTGGGGAGTAATTCTCCCAACGGCCTGTAGTTGGATCCTTCGCTGGTAGTCCGGTTGTACATTCCAATGAACAACTGCAGGTTTACTGTAACCCTCGGTTCTTCACATTGACGGTAAAGCACAGAAATCACATCGGGATGGAATACAACAGGCATTATGATGATTTCTGTCCAGCGGAGTAATTCGTCCAACGGCCTGTGTTTGGATACTTTGCTGGGAGTACAGTTGTAGATTCCGATGCACCATTGCATGTTTACTGCAACCCTTGGACCTTCACAATGGCGAAGAAACACAGAGATCGCATCGGGATTGAATACAACAAGCACAAGGATGGTTTCGGTCCAAGGGAGTAATTCGTCAAATGGCCTGCAATTGGATCCTTCAGGGAGTCCAGTTGTTGATTCCGATTCACCACTTCAGGTTTACTGTAACCCTTGGACCTCACATTGACGATGAGACACAGAAATAGCATCGGGATTGAATACAACATAAACCATGATGACTTCTAACCAGGGGGGAACTAATTCCAACGGCCTGTGATTGGATCCTATGCTGGGAGTCTAGTTGTAAATTCTGATGCACCACTGTGGGTTTCCTGTAATAGTAACCCTGATTGAAGATGAAACACAGAAATCGCATCAGGATTGAATACGCCAGGTATTATGATGATTTATGTCCAGGGGAGTGTGTTCGTCAAACAGCCTGTGTTTGGATCATTGAGGGAGTTTAGCTGTTGATTCCGATGCAACACTGCCGGTTTACTGTAATCCTTGGACCTTCACATTGACGATGAAACACATAAATCGCTTCGGGATTGAATACAACGAGCACCATGCTGACATCTGTCGAAGGGAGTAATTCTTCACACGGCCTGTGCTTGTATCCTATGCTGGGAGTCCAGTTGCAAAATCCGATACACCACTGATGATTTACTGTAACCCTTTGACCCTCACAATGACGATGAAACACAGAAGTAGCATCGGGATTGAATACAACGAGCACAATGCTGAGTTCTGCTCAGGGAAGAAATTCTTCAATCGGCCTGTGCTTTGTTCCTGTGCAGGGAGTATAGTTGTGGATTCCGATGCACCACCATAGGTTCACTGGAACCCTTGGACCTTCATATTGACGATGAATCACAGAAATCGCACCGGGATTGAATTCAACAATCACCATGATGACTTTTGTCCAGGGAGTAATTCTTTTAACTGCCCGTGCTTGTATCCTTTGTTGTGAATCCACTTGTATATTCCGATACAAAACTGCAGGTTTACTGTAACCCTTGGACATTCATAAGATAATGAAACACACATGTCGCATCGGGATTGAATACAACATGCACCATGATGACTTCGAAACAGGGGAGAAATTATTCCAACAACCTGTGATTGGATCCTTTGCTGGGAGTCCAGTTGTAGATTCCGATGCACCACTGCAGGTTTACTGTAACCCTCGGACCTTCACATTGCTCGTGAAACACAGTAATCGCATCGGGATGGAATACAACAGGCATTATAAAGATTTCTGTCCAGGGGAGTAATTCGTACAACGGCCTGTGTTTGGATACTTTGCTGAGAGTACAGTTGTAGAATCCGATGCACCATTGCATGTTTACTGCAATCCTTGGACCTTCACAATGGCGAAGAAACACTGAGATCGCATCGGGATTGAATACAACGGGCACCAGGATGGTTTCGGTCCAAGGGAGTAATTCACCAAATGGCCTGTGATTGGATCCCTCAGGGAGTCCAGTTGTTGATTTCGATACACCACTTCAGGTTTACTGTAACCCTTGGACCTTCACAATGACGATGAAACACAGAAATAGCATCGGGATTGAATACAACGAGCTTAATGCTGACTTCTGTGCTTTGTTCCTTTGCTGGGATTATAGTTGTAGATTCCGATGCACCACTGTAGGTTTAGTGTAACCCTTGGACCTTCATATTGACGATGAATCACAGAAATCGCATCGGGATTGAGTACAACATCACCATGCTGACTTTTGTCAAGGGAGTAATACCTCAAACGGCCTTTGATTGGATACATTGCTGGGAGTCCAGTTGTAGATTCCGATGCACAACTGCAGGTCTACTGTAACTATTCGAATTTGACAATGGCGATGAAACACAGAAGTTGAATCGGAATTGAATACAACAAGCACCATGCTGACTTCTGTCCAGGGGAGTAATTCTTCAATCTGCCTGTGTTTGGAACACTTGCTGGGAGTCCACTTGTACATTCCGATGCACAACTGCAGGTTTTCTGTAACCCTCGGACCTTCACATTAACGGTGACACACAGAAAACGCATCGGGATGGAATGCAACATGCATTATGATGATATCTGTACAGGGGAGTAATTCGTCGAACGGCCTGTGTTCGGATACTTTGCTGGAAGTACAGTTGTAGATTCCGATGCACCATTGCCTGTTTACTGGTACCCTTGGACCTTCACAATGACGAAGAAACACAGAGATCGCATCGGGCTTGAATATAACATTCACCATGCTGACTTCTGTCCAGGGGAGTAATTTTTCAAATGGCCTGTGCTTGGATCCTTTACTGGTTTTCTAGTTGTAGATTCCGATTCATCACTTCAGGTTTACTGAAACCCATGGACTTTGACATTGAAGATGAAACACAGAAATCGAATCAGGATTGAATACGACCGGTATTATGACGATACATGTCCAGGGGAGTAATTCATCAAACAGCCTGTGCTTGGATCCTTCAGGGAGTTTAGCTGTTGATTCCGATGCTCCACTGCCGGTTTACTGTAATTCTTGGATCTTCACATTGACGATGAAACACATAAATCGCATCGGAATTGAATACAACGAGCACCATGCTGACATCTGTCGAAGGGAGTAATTCTTCGTATGGCCTGTGCTTGGTTTAATGCTGGGAGTCCACCTGTAGAATCCAAAGCACCACTGCAGGTTTACTGTAACCCTTGGACCCTCACATTGTCGATGTAACACAGAAATATCATCGGGATTGACACAACTGGCACCATGCTGACTTCTGTCCAGGGGAGTAATACTTCTAACGGGTTTAGCACGAATCCTTTGCTGTGAGTCCAGTGTCAGATTCCGATGCTCAATTTCATCTTTACTGTAACCCTTGGACCTTCACATGGACGATGAGACACAGATATCGAATCGGAATTCGATACAACAAGCACCATGCAGACTTTTGCCAAGAGACAATTCCTCAAACGGCCTGTGCTTGGATCCTTTGCTAGGAGCATAGTTGTAGATTCCGATGCACATTTGCATGTTTACTATTACCCTTGGACCTTCACAATGACGATGAAACACAGAAATTGCACCGGGATTAAATACAGCAAGCACCGTGCTGGCTTCTGTCCAGGGGAGCAAGTTTTAAAAGGGCCTGTGCTTCGATAGTTAGCTGGTTGTCTAGTTGTAGATTCCGAAACACCACAACAGGTTTACTGAAGCTCTTGGCCATTCACATTGACGATGAAACACAGAAATCGCATCGGGATTGAGTACAACATCACCATGCTGACTTCTGTACATGGAGTAACTCCTCAAACGGCCTTTGATTGGATACTTTGCTGGGAGTCCAGTTGTAGATTCCGATGCACGACTGCTGGTTTACTGTAACTATTCGAATTTCACATTGACAATGATACACATAAATCGAATCGGGATGGAATACAACAACCACAATAATAACTTCTGTCCAGGGGAGTAATTCATCCAACGGCCTCAGATTGGATCCTATGCTGGGAGTCTAGTTGCAGATTCTCATGCACCGCTGTAGGTTTACTGTACCCTCGGACCTTCACATTGACGGTGAAACACAGAAATCGCATCGGGATGGAATACAACAACCATTATGATGATTTCTGTCCAGGGGACTAATTCGTCCAACGGCCTGTGTTTGGATACTTTCCTGGGAGTATAGTTGTAGATTCCGATGCACCATTGCATGTTTACTGTAACCCTTGGACCTTCAGAATGACGAAGAAACACGGAGATCGAATCGGGAATGAATACAACAATCACCAAGGTGACTTCTGTCCAGGGGAGTCATTTTTTAAACGGCCTGTGCTTTGATCCATTACTGGTTGTCTAGTTGTAGATTCCAATACATCACTGCAGGTTTACGGAAACCTTTGGACCTTCACATTGACGAAGAAACCAGAAATCGCATCGGGATTGAATACTAGAAGCACAGTGCTGACTTCTGTCCAAGGGAGTAATTCCACGAAGGGCCTCTGATTGGATCCATAGCTAGGAGTCCAGTTGTAGATTCCGATGCACCACTTAAAATTTATTGTAACCCTTAGACCTTCACATGGACGTTGAAACACAGAAATCGCATCGGGATAGAATAGAACAGGCACGAGGATGGTTTGGGTCCAAGGGAGTAATTCGTCAAATGGCCCGTGATTGGATCCTTCAATGAGTCCAGTTGTTGATTCCGATGCACCACTGCAGATTTACGGTAACCCTCGGACCTCACATTGACGATGAAACACAGAAATAGCATCGGGATTGAATAAAACATAAACCATGATGACTTCCACACAGGGGAGTAATTATTCCAACTTCCTGTGAGTGGATACTTTGGTGGGAGACTAGTTGTAGATTCTGATGCACCACTGTGCGTTTACTGTATCCATTGGACCTTCACATTGAAGATGAAACACAGAAATCGCTTCAGGATTGAATACGACCGGTATTATGATGATTTATGTCCAGGGGAGTAATTCGTCAAACAGCCTGTGCCTGGATCATTGAGGGAGTTTAGCTGTTGAGTCCGATGCACCTCTGCCGGTTTTCTGTAATCCTTGGACCTTCACATTGACGATGAAACACATAATTCGCATCGGGATCGAATGCAACGGGCACCTTGGTGTCATCTGTCGAAGGAAGTAATTCTTCATACGGCCTGTACTTCGATTCTATTCTGGGAGTCCAGATCTAGAATCTGATGCACCACTGCAGGTTTACTGTAAACCTTGGACACTCACAATGACGATGAAACACAGAAATAGCATCGGGAGTGAATACACGAAGCACAATCCTGACTTCTGTCAGGGAAGAATTTCCTCAATCGGCCTGTTGCTTTGTTCCGTTGCTGGGAATATAGTTGTAGATTCCGATGCGCCACTGTAGGATTACTGTAACCCTTGCACCTTCACATTGACGATGAATCACAGAAATCGCTTCGGCATTGAGTACAACATCACCATGCTGACTTTTGTCCAGAGAGTAATTCCTCAAACGGCCTTTGATTAGATACCTTGCTGGGAGTCCAGTTGTAGATTGTGATGCACCACTGCAGGTTTACTATAACTATTCGAATTTCACATTGACAATGAAACACAGATATCGAATCGGGATTGAATACAACAACCACAATGCTGACTTCTGTCCAGGAGAGTAATTCTTCCAATGGCCTGTCGTTGGATCCTTCGCTGGGAGTCCAGTTGTAGATTCTGATGCACCACTGCAGGTTTACTGTAACCCTTGGACTTTCACATTGAAGATGAAACACAAAAATCGCATCAGGAATGAATACATCAAGCACAATGCTGACTTCTGTCCAGGGAGTTATTCTTCTAACGACCCGTGCTTCTATTTTTTGAAGGGAATCCACTTGTAGATTCCGATGCACAACAGCAGGTTTACTGTAACCCTCGGACATTCACAAAACGATGAAACACAGAAATCGCAACGGCATTGAATACAACATGCACCATGATGACTTCTAGCAAGGGGAGTAATTATTCCAACAACCTGTGATTGGATCCTTTGCTGGGAGTCTAGTTGTAGATTCTGATGCACCACTGTGGGTTTACTGTAACCCTTGGACTTTCGCATTGAAGCCGAAACACACCAATCGCATTGGGATTGAATACATCAAGCACAATGCTGACTTCTGTGCAGGGGAGTAATTCTTCCAATGACCTGAGATTGGATCCTATGCTGGGAGTCTAGTTACAGATTCTGATGCACCACTGTAGGTTTACTGTAACCCTCGGACCTTCACATTGCCGGTGAAACACATAAATCGCCTCGGGATGGAATACAACAGGAATTATGATGATTTCTGTCCAGGGGAGTAATTCATCCAATGGCCTGTGTTTGGATACTTTGCTGGGAGTACAGTTGTAGATTCCGATGCACCATTGCATGTTTACTGTAACCCTTGGACCTTCACAATTTCGAAGAAACACAGAGATCGCATCGGGATTGAATACAAGAGTCACCATGCCGACGTCTGTCCAGGGGAATCATTTTTTAAACGGCCTGTGCTTCGATCCTTTACTGGTTGTCGAGATGTAGATTCCGATACATCACTGCAGGTTTACTGAAACTCTTGGACCTTCACACTGACGATGTAATCCAGACATCGCATCGGGATTGAATACTAGAAGCACAGTGCTGACTTCTGTCCAGGGGTGTAATTCTTCGAAAGGCCTCTGATTGGATGCATTGCTAGGAGTCCAGTTGTAGAGTCCGATGCACCACTTTAAATTTATTGTAACCCTTGGACCTTCACATGGACGATGAAACACAGAAATCGCATCGGGATAGAATAGAACAGGCACCAGGATGGTTTCGGTCCAAGGGAGTAATTCGTCAAGGATTGAATACGACAGGTATTACGATGATTTCTGTCAAGAGGAGTAATTCGTTAAACAGCCTGTGCGTGGATCCTACAGCGAGTTTAGCTGTTCATTCCGATGCACCACTGCCGATTTTCTGTAATTCTTGGACCTTCGCATTGACGATGAAACACATAAATCGCATCGGGATTGAATACAACGAGCACCATGCTGACATCTGTCGAAGGGAGTAATTCTTCGTACGGCCTGTGCTTGGTTCCGATGCTGGGAGTCCACTTGTAGAATCCGATGCACCACTGCAGGTTTACTGAAACCTTCGGACCATCACATTGACGATGAGAGCCAGAAATCGCATCGGGATTGAATACAGCAGGCACCAGGATCGTTTCGGTCCAAGGGAGTAATTCGTCAAATGGTCGGTCCTTGGCTTCATCATGGAGTCCAGTTGTTGATTCCGATGCACCACTGCAGGTTTACGGTAACCCTCGGACCTCACATTGATGATGAAACACAGAAATAGCATCGGGATTGAATACAACTTGAACCATGATGACTTCCACCCAGGGGAGTAATTATTCCAACTTCCTGTGATTGGATCCTTTGCTGGGAGACTAGTTGTAGATTCTGATGAACCACTGTGGGCTTACTGTAACCCTTAGACCTTCACATTGGAGTTGAAACACAGAACCCACATCAGGATTGAATACGACCGGTATTATAACAATTTATGTCCAGGGGAGTAATTCGTCAAGCAGCCTGTGCTTGGATCATTGAGGGAGTATAGCTGTTGATTCCGATCCACGACTGCCGGTTTACTGTAAACCTAGGACCTTCAACTTCACGATGAAACACATAAATCGCATCGGGATTGAATACAACTGGCACCATGCTGACATCTATCAAAGGGCGTAATTCTTCATACGGCCTGTGCTTGGATCCTATGCTGGGTGTCCAGTTCTAGAATCCGATGCACCAATGCAGGTTTACTGTAATCCTTGGACCCTCACAATGTCTATGTAACACAGAAATAGCATCGGTATTGAATACAACAAGCACAATGCTGACTTTTGTTCAGGAAAGAAATTCCTCAATCGGCCTGAGCTTTGTTCCTTTGCTGGGAGTATAGTTGTAGATTCCGCTTGCACCACTGTAGGATTACTGTAACCCTTGGACATTCATATTAACGATGAATTACAGAAATCGCATCGGGATTGAGTACAACAAGCACAATGCTGACATCTGTCCTGGGGAGTAATTCTCCCAACGGCCTGTAGTTGGATCCTTCGCTGGTAGTCCGGTTGTACAATCCAATGAACAACTGCAGGTTTACTGTAACCCTCGGTTCTTCACATTGACAGTGAAGCACAGAAATCACATCGGGATGGAATACAACAGGCATTATGATGATTTCTGTCCAGCGGAGTAATTCGTCCAACGGCCTGTGTTTGGATACTTTGCTGGGAGTACAGTTGTAGATTCCGATGCACCATTGCATGTTTACTGCAACCCTTGGACCTTCACAATGGCGAAGAAACACAGAGATCGCATCGAGATTGAATGCAACAAGCACCAGGATGGTTTCGGTCCAAGGGAGTAATTCGTCAAATGGCCTGCAATTGGATCCTTCAGGGGGTCCAGTTGTTGATTCCGATTCACCACTTCAGGTTTACTGTAACCCTTGGACCTCACATTGACGATGAGACACAGAAATAGCATCGGGATTGAATACAACATAAACCATGATGACTTCTAACCAGGGGGGAAATAATTCCAACGGCCTGTGATTGGATCCTTTGCTGGGAGTCTAGTTGTAGATTCTGATGCACCACTGTGGGTTTACTGTAATAGTAACCCTGATTGAAGATGAAACACAGAAATCGCATCAGGATTGAATACGCCAGGTATTATGATGATTTATGTCCAGGGGAGTGTGTTCGTCAAACAGCCTGTGCTTGGATCATTGAGGGAGTTTAGCTGTTGATTCCGATGCAACAATTCCGGTTTACTGTAATCCTTGGACCTTCACATTGACAATGAAACACATAAATCGCTTCGGGATTGAATACAACGAGCACCATGCTGACATCTGTCGAAGGGAGTAATTCTTCATACGGCCTGTGCTTGTATCCTATGCTGGGAGTCCAGTTGTAAAATCCGATACACCACTGAAGATTTACTGTAACCCTTGGACCCTCACAATGACGATGAAACACAGAAGTGGCATAGGGATTGAATACAACGAGCACAATGCTGAGTTCTGCTCAGGGAAGAAATTCTTCAATCGGCCTGTGCTTTGTTCCTGTGCAGGGAGTATAGTTGTGGATTCCGATGCACCACCATAGGTTCACTGGAAACCTTGGACCTTCATATTGACGATGAATCACAGAAATCGCACCGGGATTGAATTCAACAATCACCATGATGACTTTTGCCCAGGGAGTAATTCTTTTAACTGCCCGTGCTTGTATCCTTTGTTGTGAATCCACTTGTATATTCCGTTATACAACTGCAGGTTTACTGCAACCCTTGGACATTCATAAGATAATGAAACACAGATGTCGCATCGGGATTGAATACAACATGCACCATGATGACTTCGAAACAGGGGAGAAATTATTCCAACAACCTGTGATTGGATCCTTTGCTGGGAGTCCAGTTGTAGATTCCGATGCACCACTGCAGGTTTACTGTAACCCTCGGACCTTCACATTGCTCGTGAAACACAGTAATCGCATCGGGATGGAATACAACAGGCATTATAAAGATTTCTGTCCAGGGGAGTAATTCGTCCAACGGCCTGTGTTTGGATACTTTGCTGGGAGTACAGTTGTAGGTTCCGATGCACCATTGCATGTTTACTGCAACCCTTGGACCTTCACAATGGCGAAGAAACACAGAGATCGCATCGGGATTGAATACAACGGGCACCAGGATGGTTTCGATCCAAGGGAGTAATTCACCAAATGGCCTGTGATTGGATCCCTCAGGGAGTTCAGTTGTTGATTTCGATGCACCACTTCAGGTTTACTGTAACTCTTGGACCTTCACATTGACGATGAAACACAGAAATAGCATCGGGATTGAATACAACGAGCTCAATGCTGACTTCTGTGCTTTGTTCCTTTGCTGGGAGTATAGTTGTAGATTCCGATGCACCACTGTAGGTTTACTGTAACCCTTGGACCTTCATATTGACGATGAATCACAGAAATCGCATCGGGATTGAGTACAACATCACCATGCTGACTTTTGTCAAGGGAGTAATACCTCAAACGGCCTTTGATTGGATACATTGCTGGGAGTTCAGTTGTAAATTCCGATGCACAACTGCAGGTCTACTGTAACTATTCGAATTTGACAATGGCGATGAAACACAAAGGTTGAATCGGAATTGAATACAACAAGCACCATGCTGACTTCTGTCCAGGGGAGTAATTCTTCAATCTGCCTGTGTTTGGAACACTTGCTGGGAGTCCACTTGTACATTCCGATGCACAACTGCAGGTTTTCTGTAACCCTCGGACCTTCACATTAACGGTGACACACAGAAAACGCATCGGGATGGAATGCAACATGCATTATGATGATATCTGTACAGGGGAGTAATTCGTCGAACGGCCTGTGTTCGGATACTTTGCTGGAAGTACAGTTGTAGATTCCGATGCACCATTGCCTGTTTACTGGGACCCTTGGACCTTCACAATGACGAAGAAACACAGAGATCGCATCGGGATTGAATATAACAATCACCATGCTGACTTCTGTCCAGGGGAGTAATTTTTCAAATGGCCTGTGCTTGGATCCTTTACTGGTTTTCTAGTTGTAGATTCCGATTCATCACTGCAGGTTTACTGAAACCCATGGACTTTGACATTGATGATGAAACACAGAAATCGAATCAGGATTGAATACGACAGGTATTATGTCGATTTCTGTCCAGAGGAGTAATTCATCAAACAGCCTGTGCTTGGATCCTTCAGGGAGTTTAGCTGTTGATTCCGATGCTCCACTGCCGGTTTACTGTAATTCTTGGACCTTCACATTGACGATGAAACACATAAATCGCATCGGGATTGAATACAACGAGCACCATGCTGACATCTGTCGAAGGGAGTAATTCTTCGTATGGCCTGTGCTTGGTTTAATGCTGGGAGTCCACCTGTAGAATCCAAAGCACCACTGCAGGTTTACTGTAACCCTTGGACCCTCACATTGTCGATGTAACACAGAAATATCATCGGGATTGACACAACTGGCACCATGCTGACTTCTGTCCAGGGGAGTAATACTTCTAACGGGTTTAGCACGAATCCTTTGCTGAGAGTCCAGTGTCAGATTCCGATGCTCAATTTCATCTTTACTGTAACCCTTGGACCTTCACATGGACGATGAGACACAGATATCGAATCGGGATTCGATACAACAAGCACCATGCAGACTTTTGCCAAGAGACAATTCCTCAAACGGCCTGTGCTTGGATCCTTTGCTAGGAGCATAGTTGTAGATTCCGATGCACAATTGCATGTTTACTATTAACCTTGGACTTTCACAATGACGATAAAACACAGAAATTGCACCGGGATTAAATACAGCAAGCACCGTGCTGGCTTCTGTCCAGGGGAGTAAGTTTTAAAAGGGCCTGTGCTTCGATAGTTAGCTGGTTGTCTAGTTGTAGATTCCGAAACACCACAACAGGTTTACTGAAGCCCTTGGCCATTCACATTGACGATGAAACACATAAATCGCATCGAGATTAAATACAACGTGCACCATGCTGACATCTGTCGAAGGGAGTAAATCTTCATATGGCCTGTGCTTGGATCCTATGCTGGAAGTCCAGTTGTTGAATCCGATACAACACTGAAGGTTTACTGTTACCCTTGGACCTTCCCAATGACGATGAAACACTGAAATAGCATCGGGATTAAATACAACGAGCACGAAGCTGACTTCTGTTCAGGGTAGGAATTCTTTAATCGGGCTGTGCTTTGTTCCTCTGCTGGGAGTATAGTTGTAGATTCCGATGCACCACTTTAGGTTTACTGTAACCCTTGGTCCTTCACATTGACGATGAATCACAGAAATCGCATCGGGATTGAGTACAACATCACCATGCTGACTTCTGTACAGGGAGTAACTCCTCAAACGGCCTTTGATTGGATACTTTGCTGGGAGTCCAGTTGTAGATTCCGATGCACGACTGCTGGTTTGCAGTAACTATTCGAATTTCACATTGACAATGATACACATAAAACGAATCGGGATGGAATACAACAACCACAATAATAACTTCTGTCCAGGGGAGTAATTCATCCAACGGAATCAGATTGGATCCTATGCTGGGAGTCTAGTTGCAGATTCTCATGCACCGCTGTAGGTTTACTGTAACCCTCGGACCTTCACATTGACGGTGAAACACAGAAATCGCATCGGGATGGAATACAACAACCATTATGATGATTTCTGTCCAGGGGACTAATTCGTTCAACGGCCTGTGTTTGGATACTTTCCTGGGAGTATAGTTGTAGATTCCGATGCACCATTGCATGTTTACTGTAACCCTTGGACCTTCACATTGACGAAGAAACCAGAAATCGCATCGGGATTGAATACTAGAAGCACAGTGCTGACTTCTGTCCAAGGGAGTAATTCTTCGAAGGGCCTCTGATTGGATCCATAGCTAGGAGTCCAGTTGTAGATTCCGATGCACCACTTAAAATTTATTGTAACCCTTAGACCTTCACATGGACGATGAAACACAGAAATCGCATCGGGATAGAATAGAACAGGCACCAGGATGGTTTCGGTCCAAGGGAGTAATTCGTCAAATGGCCCGTGATTGGATCCTTCAATGAGTCCAGTTGTTGATTCCGATGCACCACTCCAGATTTACGGTAACCCTCGGACCTCACATTGACGATGAAACACAGAAATAGCATCGGGATTGAATACAACATAAACCATGATGACTTCCACACAGGGGAGTAATTATTCCAACTTCCTGTGAGTGGATACTTTGCTGGGAGACTAGTTGTAGATTCTGATGCACCACTGTGCGTTTACTGTATCCATTGGACCTTCACATTGAAGATGAAACACAGAAATCGCTTCAGGATTGATTACGACCGGTATTATGATGATTTATGTCCAGGGGAGTAATTCGTCAAACAGCCTGTGCCTGGATCATTGAGGGAGTTTAGCTGTTGAGTCCGATGCACCTCTGCCAGTTTTCTGTAATCCTTGGACCTTCACATTGACGATGAAACACATAATTCGCATCGGGATCGAATGCAACGGGCACCTTGCTGTCATCTGTCGAAGGAAGTAATTCTTCATACGGCCTGTACTTCGATTCTATTCTGGGAGTCCAGATCTAGAATCTGATGCACCACTGCAGGTTTACTGTAAACCTTGGACACTCACAATGACGATGAAACACAGAAATAGCATCGGGAGTGAATACACGAAGCACAATCCTGACTTCTGTCAGGGAAGAATTTCCTCAATCGGCCTGTTGCTTTGTTCCGTTGCTGGGAATATAGTTGTAGATTCCGATGCGCCACTGTAGGATTACTGTAACCCTTGCACCTTCACATTGACGATGAATCACAGAAATCGCTTCGGCATTGAGTACAACATCACCATGCTGACTTTTGTCCAGAGAGTAATTCCTCAAACGGCCTTTGATTGGATACCTTGCTGGGAGTCCAGTTGTAGATTGTGATGCACCACTGCAGGTTTACTATAACTATTCGAATTTCACATTGACAATGAAACACAGATATCGAATCGCGATTGAATACAACAACCACAATGCTGACTTCTGTCCAGGAGAGTAATTCTTCCAATGGCCTGTCGTTGGATCCTTCGCTGGGAGTCCAGTTGTAGATTCTGATGCACCACTGCAGGTTTACTGTAACCCTTGGACTTTCACATTGAAGATGAAACACAAAAATCGCATCAGGAATGAATACATCAAGCACAATGCTGGCTTCTGTCCAGGGAGTTATTCTTCTAACGACCCGTGTTTGTATTTTTTTAAGGGAATCCACTTGTAGATTCCGATGCACAACTGCAGGTTTACTGTAACCCTTGGACATTCACAAGACGATGAAACACAGAAATCGCAAAGGCATTGAATACAACATGCACCATGATGACTTCTAGCAAGGGGAGTAATTATTCCAACAACCTGTGATTGGATCCTTTGCTGGGAGTCTAGTTGTAGATTCTGATGCACCACTGTGGGTTTACTGTAACCCTTGGACTTTCGCATTGAAGCCGAAACACACCAATCGCATCTGGATTGAATACATCAAGCACAATGCTGACTTCTGTGCAGGGGAGTAATTCTTCCAATGACCTGAGATTGGATCCTATGCTGGGAGTCTAGTTACAGATTCTGATGCACCACTGTAGGTTTACTGTAACCCTCGGACCTTCACATTGCCGGTGAAACACATAAATCGCCTCGGGATGGAATACAACAGGAATTATGATGATTTCTGTCCAGGGGAGTAATTCATCCAATGGCCTGTGTTTGGATACTTTGCTGGGAGTACAGTTGTAGATTCCGATGCACCATTGCATGTTTACTGTAACCCTTGGACCTTCACAATTTCGAAGAAACACAGAGATCGCATCAGGATTGAATACAAGAGTCACCATGCCGACGTCTGTCCAGGGGAATCATTTTTTAAACGGCCTGTGCTTCGATCCTTTACTGGTTGTCGAGATTTAGATTCTGATACATCACTGCAGGTTTACTGAAACTCTTGGACCTTCACACTGACGATGTAATCCAGACATCGCATCGGGATTGAATACTAGAAGCACAGTGCTGACTTCTGTCCAGGGGTGTAATTCTTCGAAAGGCCTCTGATTGGATGCATTGCTAGGAGTCCAGTTGTAGAGTCCGATGCACCACTTTAAATTTATTGTAACCCTTGGACCTTCACATGGACGATGAAACACAGAAATCGCATCGGGATAGAATAGAACAGGCACCAGGATGGTTTCGGTCCAAGGGAGTAATTCGTCAAATGGCCCGTGATTGGATCCTTCAATGAGTCCAGTTGTTGATTCCGATGCTCCACTGCAGATTTACGGTAACCCTCGGACCTCACATTGACGATGAAACACAGAAATCGAATCGGGATTGAATACAACAAGAACAATGCTGACTTTTGTCCAGGGGAGTAATACTTCAATCTGCCTGTGTTTTGAACAATTGCTGGGAGTCCACTTGTACATTCCGATGCACAACTGCTGGTTTACTGTAACCCTCGGACCTTCACATTGACGGTGAGACACAGTAATCGCATCGGGATGGAATACAACATGCATTATGATGATTTCTGTCCAGGGGAGTAATTCGTCGAACGGCCTGTGCTCGGATACTTTCCTGGGAGTACAGTTGTAGATTCCGATTCAGCATTGCCTGTTTGCTGGTACCCTTGGACCTTCACAATGACGAAGAAACACAGAGATCCAATCGGGATTGAATAAAACAATCACCAGGCTGACTTCTGTACGGAGGAGTACTTTTTCAAATGGCCTGTGCTTGGATCCTTTACTGGTTGTCTAGTTGTCGATTCCGATACATCAATGCAGGTTTACTGAAACCCTTGGACCTTCGCATTGAAGTTGAAACACATAATCGCATCAGGATTGAAAACGACAGGTATTACGATGATTTCTGTCAAGAGGAGTAATTCGTTAAACAGCCTGTGCGTGGATCCTACAGCGAGTTTAGCTGTTCATTCCGATGCACCACTGCCGATTTTCTGTAATTCTTGGACCTTCGCATTGACGATGAAACACATAAAGCACATCGGGATTGAATACAACGAGCACCATGCTGACATCTGTCGAAGGGAGTAATTCTTCGTACGGCCTGTGCTTGGTTCCGATGCTGGGAGTCCACTTGTAGAATCCGATGCACCACTGCAGGTTTACTGAAACCTTTGGAGCATCACATTGACGATGAGAGCCAGAAATCGCATCGGGATTGAATACAGCAGGCACCAGGATCGTTTCGGTCCAAGGGAGTAATTCGCCAATGGTCGGTCCTTGGATTCATCATGGAGTCCAGTTGTTGATTCCGATGCACCACTGCAGGTTTACGGTAACCCTCGGACCTCACATTGATGATGAAACACAGAAATAGCATCGGGATTGAATACAACTTGAACCATGATGACTTCCACCCAGGGGAGTAATTATTCCAACTTCCTGTGATTGGATCCTTTGCTGAGAGACTAGTTGTAGATTCTGATGAACCACTGTGGGCTTACTGTAACCCTTAGACCTTCACATTGGAGTTGAAACACAGAACCCGCATCAGGATTGAATACGACCGGTATTATAACAATTTATGTCCAGGGGAGTAATTCGTCAAACAGCCTGTGCTTGGATCATTGAGGGAGTATAGCTGTTGATTCCGATCCACGACTGACGGTTTACTGTAAACCTAGGACCTTCAACTTCACGATGAAACACATAAATCGCATCGGGATTGAATACAACTGGCACCATGCTGACATCTGTCCTGGGAAGTAATTCTCCAAACGGCCTGTAGTTGGATCCTTCGCTGGTAGTCCGGTTGTACATTCCAATGAACAACTGCAGGTTTACTGTAACCCTCGGTTCTTCACATTGACAGTGAAGCACAGAAATCACATCGGGATGGAATACAACAGGCATTATGATGATTTCTGTCCAGCGGAGTAATTCGTCCAACGGCCTGTGTTTGGATACTTTGCTGGGAGTACAGTTGTAGATTCCGATGCACCATTGCATGTTTACTGCAACCCTTGGACCTTCACAATGGCGAAGAAACACAGAGATCGCATCGGGATTGAATACAACAAGCACCACGATGGTTTCGGTCCAAGGGAGTAATTCGTCAAATGGCCTGCAATTGGATCCTTCAGGGAGTCCAGTTGTTGATTCCGATCCACCACTTCAGGTTTACTGTAACCCTTGGACCTCACATTGACGATGAGACACAGAAATAGCATCGGGATTGAATACAACATAAACCATGATGACTTCTAACCAGGGGAGAAATAATTCCAACGGCCTGTGATTGGATCCTTTGCTGGGAGTCTAGTTGTAGATTCTGATGCACCACTGTGGGTTTACTGTAATAGTAACCCTGATTGAAGATGATACACAGAAATCGCATCAGGATTGAATACGCCAGGTATTATGATGATTTATGTCCAGGGGAGTGTGTTCGTCAAACAGCCTGTGCTTGGATCATTGAGGGAGTTTAGCTGTTGATTCCGATGCAACAATTCCGGTTTACTGTAATCCTTGGACCTTCACATTGACGATGAAACACATAAATCGCTTCGGGATTGAATACAACGAGCACCATGCTGACATCTGTCGAAGGGAGTAATTCTTCACACGGCCTGTGCTTGTATCCTATGCTGGGAGTCCAGTTGTAAAATCCGATACACCACTGAAGATTTACTGTAACCCTTTGACCCTCACAATGACGATGAAACAGAGAAGTAGCATCGGGATTGAATACAACGAGCACAATGCTGAGTTCTGCTCAGGGAAGAAATTCTTCAATCGGCCTGTGCTTTGTTCCTGTGCAGGGAGTATAGTTGTGGATTCCGATGCACCACTGCAGGTTTACTGTAACCCTCGGACCTTCACATTGCTCGTGAAACACAGTAATCGCATCGGGATGGAATACAACAGGCATTATAAAGATTTCTGTCCAGGGGAGTAATTCGTCCAACGGCCTGTGTTTGGATACTTTGCTGAGAGTACAGTTGTAGAATCCGATGCACCATTGCATGTTTACTGCAATCCTTGGACCTTCACAATGGCGAAGAAACACTGAGATCGCATCGGGATTGAATACAACGGGCACCAGGATGGTTTCGGTCCAAGGGAGTAATTCACCAAATGGCCTGTGATTGGATCCCTCAGGGAGTCCAGTTGTTGATTTCGATACACCACTTCAGGTTTACTGTAACCCTTGGACCTTCACATTGACGATGAAACACAGAAATCGCATCGGGATTGAGTACAACATCACCATGCTGACTTTTGTCAAGGGAGTAATACCTCAAACGGCCTTTGATTGGATACATTGCTGGGAGTCCAGTTGTAGATTCCGATGCACAACTGCAGGTCTACTGTAGCTATTCGAATTTGACAATGGCGATGAAACACAGAAGTTGAATCGGAATTGAATACAACAAGCACCATGCTGACTTCTGTCCAGGGGAGTAATTCTTCAATCTGCCTGTGTTTGGAACACTTGCTGGGAGTCCACTTGTACATTCCGATGCACAACTGCAGGTTTTCTGTAACCCTCGGACCTTCACATTAACGGTGACACACAGAAAACGCATCGGGATGGAATGCAACATGCATTATGATGATATCTGTACAGGGGAGTAATTCGTCGAACGGCCTGTGTTCGGATACTTTGCTGGAAGTACAGTTGTAGATTCCGATGCACCATTGCCTGTTTACTGGTACCCTTGGACTTCACAATGACGAAGAAACACAGAGATCGCATCGGGATTGAATATAACAATCACCATGCTGACTTCTGTCCAGGGGAGTAATTTTTCAAATGGCCTGTGCTTGGATCCTTTACTGGTTTTCTAGTTGTAGATTCCGATTCATCACTGCAGGTTTACTGAAACCCATGGACTTTGACATTGAAGATGAAACACAGAAATCGAATCAGGATTGAATACGACAGGTATTATGTCGATTTCTGTCCAGAGGAGTAATTCATCAAACAGCCTGTGCTTGGATCCTTCAGGGAGTTTAGCTGTTGATTCCGATGCTCCACTGCCGGTTTACTGTAATTCTTGGACCTTCACATTGACGATGAAACACATAAATCGCATCGGGATTGAATACAACGAGCACCATGCTGACATCTGTGGAAGGGAGTAATTCTTCGTATGGCCTGTGCTTGGTTTAATGCTGGGAGTCCACCTGTAGAATCCAAAGCACCACTGCAGGTTTACTGTAACCCTTGGACCCTCACATTGTCGATGTAACACAGAAATATCATCGGGATTGACACAACTGGCACCATGCTGACATCTGTCCAGGGGAGTAATACTTCTAACGGGTTTAGCACGAATCCTTTGCTGAGAGTCCAGTGTCAGATTCAGATGCTCAATTTCATCTTTGCTGTAACCCTTGGACCTTCACATGGACGATGAGACACAGATATCGAATCGGGATTCGATACAACAAGCACCATGCAGACTTTTGCCAAGAGACAATTCCTCAAACGGCCTGTGCTGGGATCCTTTGCTGGAAGTCCAGTTGTTGAATCCGATACAACACTGAAGGTTTACTGTTACCCTTGGACCTTCACAATGACGATGAAACACTGAAATAGCATCGGGATTAAATACAACGAGCACGAGGCTGACTTCTGTTCAGGGAAGGAATTCTTTAATCGGGCTGTGCTTTGTTCCTCTGCTGGGAGTATAGTTGTAGATTCCGATGCACCACTTTAGGTTTACTGTAACCCTTGGTCCTTCACATTGACGATGAATCACAGAAATCGCATCGGGATTGAGTACAACATCACCATGCTGACTTCTGTACAGGGAGTAACACCTCAAACGGCCTTTGATTGGATACTTTGCTGGGAGTCCAGTTGTAGATTCCGATGCACGACTGCTGGTTTGCAGTAACTATTCGAATTTCACATTGACAATGATACACATAAATCGAATCGGGATGGAATACAACAACCACAATAATTACTTCTGTCCAGGGGAGTAATTCATCCAACGGAATCAGATTGGATCCTATGCTGGGAGTCTAGTTGCAGATTCTCATGCACCGCTGTAGGTTTACTGTAACCCTCGGACCTTCACATTGACGGTGAAACACAGAAATCGCATCGGGATGGAATACAACAACCATTATGATGATTTCTGTCCAGAGGACTAATTCGTTCAACGGCCTGTGTTTGGATACTTTCCTGGGAGTATAGTTGTAGATTCCGACGCACCATTGCATGTTTACTGTAACCCTTGGACCTTCAGAATGACGAAGAAACACAGAGATCGAATCGGGAATGAATACAACAATCACCAAGCAGACTTCTGTCCAGGGGAGTCATTTTTTAAACGGCCTGTGCTTTGATCCATTACTGGTTGTCTAGTTGTAGATGCCAATGCATCACTGCAGGTTTACGGAAACCTTTGGACCTTCACATTGACGAAGAAACCAGAAATCGCATCGGGATTGAATACTAGAAGCACAGTGCTGACTTCTGTCCAAGGGAGTAATTCTTCGAAGGGCCTCTGATTGGATCCATAGCTAGGAGTCCAGTTGTAGATTCCAATGCACCACTTAAAATTTATTGTAACCCTTAGACCTTCACATGGACGATGAAACACAGAAATCGCATCGGGATAGAATAGAACAGGCACCAGGATGGTTTCGGTCCAAGGGAGTAATTCGTCAAATGGCCCGTGATTGGATCCTTCAATGAGTCCAGTTGTTGATTCCGATGCACCACTGCAGATTTACGGTAACCCTCGGACCTCACATTGACGATGAAACACAGAAATAGCATCGGGATTGAATACAACATAAACCATGATGACTTCCACACAGGGGAGTAATTATTCCAACTTCCTGTGAGTGGATACTTTGCTGGGAGACTAGTTGTAGATTCTGATGCACCACTGTGCGTTTACTGTATCCATTGGACCTTCACATTGAAGATGAAACACAGAAATCGCTTCAGGATTGAATACGACCGGTATTATGATGATTTATGTCCAGGGGAGTAATTCGTCAAACAGCCTGTGCCTGGATCATTGAGGGAGTTTAGCTGTTGAGTCCGATGCACCTCTGCCGGTTTTCTGTAATCCTTGGACCTTCACATTGACGATGAAACACATAATTCGCATCGGGATCGAATGCAACGGGCACCTTGCTGTCATCTGTCGAAGGAAGTAATTCTTCATACGGCCTGTACTTCGATTCTATTCTGGGAGTCCAGATCTAGAATCTGATGCACCACTGCAGGTTTACTGTAAACCTTGGACACTCACAATGACGATGAAACACAGAAATAGCATCGGGAGTGAATACACGAAGCACAATCCTGACTTCTGTCAGGGAAGAATTTCCTCAATCGGCCTGTTGCTTTGTTCCGTTGCTGGGAATATAGTTGTAGATTCCGATGCGCCACTGTAGGATTACTGTAACCCTTGCACCTTCACATTGACGATGAATCACAGAAATCGCTTCGGCATTGAGTACAACATCACCATGCTGACTTTTGTCCAGAGAGTAATTCCTCAAACGGCCTTTGATTGGATACCTTGCTGGGAGTCCAGTTGTAGATTGTGATGCACCACTGCAGGTTTACTATAACTATTCGAATTTCACATTGACAATGAAACACAGATATCGAATCGGGATTCAATACAACAACCACAATGCTGACTTCTGTCCAGGAGAGTAATTCTTCCAATGGCCTGTCGTTGGATCCTTCGCTGGGAGTCCAGTTGTAGATTCTGATGCACCACTGCAGGTTTACTGTAACCCTTGGACTTTCACATTGAAGATGAAACACAAAAATCGCATCAGGAATGAATACATCAAGCACAATGCTGGCTTCTGTCCAGGGAGTTATTCTTCTAACGACCCGTGCTTGTATTTTTTGAAGGGAATCCACTTGTAGATTCCGATGCACAACTGCAGGTTTACTGTAACCCTTGGACATTCACAAGACGATGAAACACAGATATCGCAAAGGCATTGAATACAACATGCACCATGATGACTTCTAGCAAGGGGAGTAATTATTCCAACAACCTGTGATTGGATCCTTTACTGGTTGTCTAGTTGTAGATTCTGATGCACCACTGTGGGTTTACTGTAACCCTTGGACTTTCGCATTGAAGCCGAAACACACCAATCGCATCGGGATTGAATATATCAAGCACAATGCTGACTTCTGTCCAGGTGAGTAATTCGTCGAACGGCCAGTGCTCGGATACTTTGCTGGGAGTACAGTTGTAAATTACGATGCACCTTTGCTTGTTTACTGGTACCCTTGGACCTTCACAATGACGGAGACACACAGAGATTGCATCGGGATTGAATATAACAATCACCATGCTGATTTCTGTCCAGGGGTGTAATTTTTCAATTGGCCTGTGCTTTGATACTTTACTGGTTGTCTAGTTGTAGATTCCGATTCATCACTGCAGGTTTACTGAAACCCTCTGACCTTTACATTGACGATGACACACTGAAATCGCATCAGGATTGAATACGACATGTATTATGATTATTTCTGTCCAGAGGAGTAATTCGTCAAACAGACTGTGCGTGGATCCTACAGCGAGTTTAGCTGTTGAATCCGATGTAAAACTGCCGGTTTACTGTAATTCTTGGCCCTTCACATTGACGATGAAACAAATAAATCGCATCGGGATTCAATACAGCGAGCACCATGGTGACATCTGTCGAAGGGAGTAATTCTTCGTACGGCCTGTGCTTGGTTCCGATGCTGGGAGTCCACTTGTAGAATCTGATGCACGACTGCAGGTTTACTGTAACCCTTTGACCCTCACATTGCCGATGAAACAGAGAAATATCATCGAGATTGAATACAACAAGCACCATGCTGACTTCTGTCCAGGGGAGTAATACTTCTAACGGGTTTAGCTTGAATCCTTTGCTGGGAGTCCAGTGTCAGATTCCGATGCTCAATTGCATGTTTAATGTAACCCTTGGAACTACACATGGACGATGTGACACAGATATCGAATCGGGATTGGAAACAACGGCACCATCCTGACTTGAGTCCAAGGCAGTAATTCTTCTAACAGCATGTGCTTGGTACCTTTGCTGGTAGTCCAGTTGTAGATTCCAAAGCACCACCGCAGGTTTACTGTAAACCTTGGACATTCACATTATCGATTAAACACAGAAATCGCATCGGGATTGAATACAACTAGCATCATGCAGACTTTTGCCAGGGGACAATTCTTCAAACGGCATGTGCTTGGTTCCTTTGTTGGGAGTATAGTTGTAGATTCCGATGCACAATTGCATGTTTACTGTTACCCTTGGACCTTCACTATGACGATGAAACACAGAAATTGCATCGGGATTAAATACAACAAACACCACGCTGACGTATGTCCAGGGAAGTAATTTTTCAAAGGGCTTGTTCAAATGGCTCTGAGCACTATGGGACTCAACTGCTGAGGTCATTAGTCCCCTAGAACTTAGAACTAGTTAAACCTAACTAACCTAAGGACATCACACACATCCATGACCGGGGGAGGATTCGAACCTGCGACCGTAGCGGCCTTGCGGTTCCAGACTGCAACGCCTTTAACCCCACGGCCACTTCGGCCGGCTAATTACTTCTGTCCAGGGGAGTAAATCTTCAAACGGTATATGCTTGGTTCCTTTGCTAGGAGTCCAGTTGTAGATTACGATGCCAAACTGTAGGTTTATCGTAACACTTGTACTTTCGCATTTAGGATGAAACACAAAAATCGCATCGGGATTGAATACAACAAGCACAATGCTGACTTCTGTCCAGGCGAGTATTTCGTCAGACGGTCTGTGAACTGGATCCTTTGCTGCCACTCTAGTTGTAGATTCCGATGCACAATTGCATGTTTACTGTAACCCTTGGACCTTAACGATGATTATGAAACACAGAAATCGCATTGGGATTAAATACAACCAGCACCATGCTGACTTCTGTCCAGAGGGGTAATTTTAAAAACGGCCTGTGCTTCGATAGTTAGCTGGTTGTCTAGTTGTAGATTCCGATGCACCACAACAGGTTTACTGAAGCCCTTGCACCTTCACATTGACGATGAAACAGATAAATCGCATTGGGATTGAATAGAACGAGCACCATGCTGACATCTCTCGAAGGGAGTATTTCTTCATACAGCCTGTGCTTGGATCCTATGCTGGGAGTCCAAGTTGTAGATTCTGATGCACCACTGCGAGTTTACTGTAACCCTTGGACTTTCGCATTGAAGCAGAAACACAGAAATCGCATCGGGATTGATTACATCAAGCACAATGCTGACTCCTGTCCAGAGAGTTATTTTCCTAACGACCCGTGCTTGTATCTTTTGTTGGGAATTCACTTGTAGATTCCGATGCACAATTGCAGGTTTACTGTTACCCTTGGACATTCACAAGATGATGAACCACAGAAATCGCATCGGGATTGAATGCAACATGCACTAAGATGACTTCTAACCAGGTGAGTAATTATTCCAACAAACTGTGATTGGATCCTTCGCTGGGACTCTATTTGTAGATTCTGATGCACCACTGTCGGTTTACTGTAACCCTTGGACCTTCACATTGTAGATGAAACACAGAAATCGCATCAGGATTGAATACGCCCGGAATTATTATAATTTATGTCCGGGGGAGTAATTCGTCAAACAGCCTGAGCTTGGATCATTGAGGGAGTTTAGCTGTTAATTCCGATGCACCACTGCCGGTTTACTGTAATCCTTGGACATTCACAAGATGATGAACCACAGAAATCGCATCGGGATTGAATATACCATGCACCATGACGACTTGTAACCAGGTGTGTAATTATTCGAATAACCTGTGATTGCATCCTTTGCTGGGAGTTTAGTTGTAGATACTGATGCACCACTGTGGGTTTACTGTAACCCTTGGCCCTTCACATTGACGATGAAACAAATAAATCGCATCGGGATTCAATACAGCGACCACCATGGTGACATCTGTCGAAGGGAGTAATTCTTCGTACGGCCTGTGCTTGGATCCTATACTGGGAGTCCAGTTGTTGAATCCGATACACTTCTGAAGGTTTGCTGTTACCCTTGGACCCTCACAATGGCGATGAAACTCTGAAATAGCAACGGGATTAAATACAACGAGCACAAGGCTGACTTCTGTTCAGGGAAGGAATTCTTCAATCGGGCTGTGCTTTGTTCCTCTGCTGGGAGAATAGTTGTAAATTCCGATGCACCACTGTAGGTATACTGTAACCCTTGGTTCTTCATATTGACGATGAATCACAGAAATCGCATCGGGATTGAGTACATCATCACCATGCTGACTTTTGTACAGGGAGTAACTCCTCAAACGGCATTTGCTTGGATACTTTGCTGGGAGTCCAGTTGTAGATTCCGATGCACGACTGCTGGTTTACTGTAACTAGTCGAGTTTCACATTGACAATGAAACACAGAAATCGAATCGGGATGGAATACAACAACCACAATGATGACTTCTGTCCAGGGGTGTAATTCTTACAACGGCCTCAGATTGGATCCTATGCTGGGAGTCTAGTTGCAGATTCTGATGCACCGCTGTAGGTTTACTGTGACCCTCGGACCTTCACATTGACGGTGAAACACAGAAATCGCATCGGAATGGAATACAACAGGCATTATGATGATTTCTGTCCAGGGGAGTAATTCGTCCAAAGGCCTGTGTTTGGATACTTTCCTGGGAGTACAGTTGTAGGTTCCGATGCACCATATCATGTTTACTGTAACCCTTGGACCTTCACAATGACGAAGAAACACAGAGATCGCATCGGGATTGAATACAACAATCACCAAGCTGACTTCTGTCCAGGGGAGTCATTTTTTAAACGGCCTGTGCTTTGATCCATTACTGGTTGTCTAGTTGTAGATTCCAATACATCACTGCAGGTTTACGGAAACCTTTGAACCTTCACATTGACGAAGAAAGCCAGAAATCGCATCGGGATTGAATACTAGAAGCACAGTGCTGACTTCTGCCCAGTGGAGTAATTCTTCGAAAGGCCTCTGATTGGATCCATTGCTAGGAGTCCACTTGTAGAGTCCGATGCACCACTTTAAATTTATTGTAACAGTTGGACCTTTACATGGACGATGAAACACAGAAATCGCATCGGGATTGAATACAACAGGCACCAGGGTGGTTTCGGTCCACGGGAGTAATTCGTCAAATGGCCTGTGATTGGATCCTTGAGGGAGTCCAGTTGTTGATTCCGATGCACCACTGCAGGTTTACTGTAAATATTGGAATTTCTCTTTGACGATGAAACACAGAAATCGAATCGGGATTGAATACAACAAGAACAATGCTGACTTTTGTCCAGGGGAGTAATACTTCAATCTGCCTGTGTTTGGAATAAGTGCTGGGAGTCCACTTGTACATTTCGATGCACAACTGCTGGTTTACTGTAACCCTCGGACCTCCACATTGACGGTGAGACACAGTAATCGCATCGGGATGGAATACAACATGCATTATGATGATTTCTGTCCAGGGGAGTAATTCGTCGAACGGCCTGTGCTCGGATACTTTCCTGGGAGTACAGTTGTAGATTCCGATTCAGCATTGCCTGTTTGCTGGTACCCTTGGACCTTCACAATAACGAAGAAACACAGAGACCCAATTGGGATTGAATAAAACAATCACCAGGCTGACTTCTGTACAGGGGAGTAATTTTTCAAATGGCCTGTTCTTGGATCCTTTACTGGTTGTCTAGTTGTAGATTCCGATACATCAATGCAGGTTTACTGAAACCCTTGGACCTTCACATTGAAGTTGAAACACAGAAATCGCATCAGGATTGAATACGACAGGTATTACGATGATTTCTGTCAAGAGGAGTAATTCGTTAAACAGCCTGTGCGTGGTTCCTTCAGGAAGTTTAGCTGTTAATACCGATGCACCACTGCCGGTTTTCTGTAATTCTTGGACCGTCGCATTGACGATGAAACACATAAATCGCATCGGGATTGAATACAACGAGCACCATGCTGACATCTGTCGAAGGGAGTAATTCTTCGTACGGCCTGTGCTTGGTTCCTATGCTGGGAGTCAACTTGTAGAATCCGATGCACCACTGCAGGTTTACTGTAACCCTTGGACCCTCACATTGACGATGAAACATAGAAATATCATCAGGATTGAATACAACAAGCACCATGCTGAATTCTGTCCAGGGGAGAAATATTTCTAACGGGTTGAGCTTGAATCCTCTGCTGTTAGTAAAGTGTCAGATTCCGATACTCAATTGCATGTTTACTGTAACCCTAGGACATTCACATTGTCGCTTCAACACAGAAATCGCACCGTGATTGAATACAACAAGCACCATGCAGGCTTTTCCCAGGGGACAATTCTTCAAACGGTCTGTGCTTGGATCCTTTGCTGGAAGTATAGTTGTAGATTCCGATGCACAAGTGCATGTTTACTGTAACCCTTGGACCTTCACAATGACGATGGAACACAGAAATTGCATCGGTATTAAATACAACAAACACCATGCTGATTTATGTCCAGGAAAGTAATTTTTCAAAGGGCTTGCGCTTTGATATGTAGCTGGTTGTCTAGTTGTAGAATCCAAAACACCGCTGCAGGTTTACTGAAGCTCTTGGACCTTCACATTGACGATGAATTCCAGAAAACGCATCGGAATTGAATCAACATGTACAATAATGACTTCTGACAAGGGAGTAAATCTTAAAACGGCATATGCTTGGTTCGTTTTCTGCCACTCTAGTTGTAGATTCCGATGCACAATTGCATGTTTACTGTAACCCTTAGATCTTAACAGTGATTATGTAACACAGAATCGCATCGGGATTAAATACAACAAGCACCATGCTGACTTCTGTCCAGGGTAGTAATCTTTAAAACGGCCTGTGCTTCGATAGTTAGCTGGTTACTAGTTGTAGATTCCGATACACCACAATAGGTATACTGAAGCCGCTGGACCTTCACATTGACGATGAAACACATAAATCGCATTGGGATTGAATACAACGAGCACCATGCTGTCATCTGTCGAAGGGAGTAATTCTTCCAACGGCCTATGGTTGGATCCTTCGCTGGGAGTCCAGCTGTAGATTCTGATGCACCACTGAGGGTTTACTGTAACCCATGGATTTTCACATTGGAGATG
Source organism: Schistocerca cancellata (assembly GCF_023864275.1). Lineage (NCBI taxonomy): Eukaryota > Metazoa > Arthropoda > Insecta > Orthoptera > Acrididae > Schistocerca > Schistocerca cancellata. The sequence continues at coordinate 61,979,028 of NC_064631.1, read as the reverse complement.
AAACATAGAAATCGCATCAAGATTGAATACATCAATCACAATGCTGACTTCCGTCCAGCTAGTTATTCTTATATCTTTTGTTGGGAATCCACTTGTAGATTCCGATGCAATCTGCAGGTTCACTGTAACCCTTGGACATTCAAAAGGTGCTGAAACACAGAAATCGCATCGGGATTGAATGCAACATGCACCATGATGACTTCTAGCCAGGGGAGTAATTATTCCAACAACCTGCGATTGGATCCCTTGCTGGGAGTCTAGTTGTAGATTCTGATGCACCACTATGGGTTTACTGTAACCCTTGGACTTTAACATTGAAGATGAAACACACCAATCGCATCGGGATTGAATACATCAAGACAATGCTGACTTCTGTCCAGGGCAGTAATTCTTCCAACGGCCTGAGATTGGATCCTATACTGGGAGTCTAGCTGCAGATTCTGATGCACCACTGTAGGTTTACTGTAACCCTCGGATCTTCACATTGACTGTCAAACGCAGAAATCGCATCGGGAAGGAATACAACAGGCCTTACAACGATTTTTGTCCAACGCAGTAATTCGTCCAACGGCCTGTGTTTAGATCCTTTGCTGGGAGACTAGTTGTAGATTCTGATGAACCACTGTGGGTTTACTGTAACCATTAGACCTTCACATTGGAGTTGAAACACAGAAACCGCAGAAGGATTGAATACGACCGGTATTATGACGATTTATGTCCAGGGGAGTAATTCGTCAAACAGCCTGTGCTTGGATCATTGAGGGAGTATAGCTATGGATTCCGATCCACCACTGTCGGTTTACTGTAAACCTTGGAGCTTCACATTCACAATGAAACACATAAATCGCATCGGGATTGAATACAACTGGCACCATGCTGACATCTGTCGAAGGGCATAATTCTACACACGGCCTGTGCTTGGATCCTATGCTGGTAGTCCAGTTCTAGAATCCGACGCACTAATGCAGGTTTACTGTAATCCTTGGACCCTCACAATGACTATGTAACACAGAAATAGCATCGGGTTTGAATACAACAAGCACAATGCTGATTTCTGTTCAGCAAATAAATTCCTCAATCGGCCTGTGCTTTGTTCCTTTGTTGGGAGTATAGTTGTAGATTCCGCTTGCACCACTGTAGGATTACTGTAACCCTTTGACATTCATATTGACGATGAATCACAGAAATCGCATCGGGATTGAGTACAACAAGCACAATGCTGACATCTGTCCTGGGGAGTAATTCTCCCAACGGCCTGTGGTTGGATCCTTCGCTGGTAGTCCGGTTGTAGATTCCAATGCACAACTGCAGGTTTACTGTAACCCTCGGTTCTTCACAGTGACGGTGAAACACAGAAATCGCATCGGGATGGAATACAACATGTATTATGTTGATTTCTGTCCAGGGGAGGAATTCTTCAATCTGCCTGTCTTTGGAACATTTGCTTGGAGTCCACTTTGACCTTCACAATGAGGAAGAAACACCGAGATCGGATCGGGATTGAATATATCACCATGCTGACTTCTGTAAAGGGGAGTAATTCGTCAAACAGCCTGTACCTGGATCCTTTACGGAGTTTAGCTGTGGATTCCGATGCACCATTGCCGGTTTACTGTAATTCTTGGAACTTCAAATTGACGATGAAACACATAAATCGCATCGGGATTGAATACAACGAACACCATGATGACTTCTAACCAGGGGAGTAATTATTCCAACAACCTGTGATTGGATCATTTTTGGGAGTCTAGTTGTAGATACTGATTCAGCACTGTGGATTTACTGTAACCCTCGGACTTTCACATTGAAGATAAAACATCGGGATTGAATACATGAAGCAACTGCTGACTTCTGTCCAGGGGAGTAATTCTTCCAACGGCCTGTGTTCGGATACTTTGCTGGGAGTACAGTTGTAGATTCCGATACACCATTGCCTGTTAACTGTAACCCTTGACCTTCACAATGATGAAGAAACACAGAGATCGCATCGGGATTGAATACAACAATCACCATGCTGACTTCTGTCCGGGGGAGACATTGTTTAAACGGCCTGTGCTTGGATCCCTTACTGGTTGTCTAGTTGTGGATTCCGATACATCACTGCAGATTTACTGAAACCCTTGGACTTCACATTGACGATGAAAGCCAGAAATCGCATCGGAATTAAATACTAGAAGGACAGTGCTGACTTCTGTCCAGGGGAGTAATACTTCGAAGGGCCTCTGATTGGACCATTTCTGGGAGTCCATGTGTAGATTCCGATGCACCACTGCTGTTTTACTGTGACCCTGGTAATTTCACATTAACGATGAAATACAGAGATCGCAGCGGGATTGAATACAACAAGCACCATGCTGACTACTGTCCAAGGGAGTAATTCTTCAATCTGCCTGTGTTTGGAACATTTGCTGGGAGTCCACTTGTACATTCCGGTGCACAACTGCACGTTTCTTGTAACCCTCGGACCTTCACATTGACGGTGAAACACAGAAATAGCATCGGAATGGAATACAACATGCATTATGATGATTTCTGTCCAGGGAAGTAATTCGTCGAACGGCCTGTGCTCGGATACTTTGCTGGGAGTACAGTTGTAGATTCCGATGCACCACTGCAGGTTTACTGTAACAATTCGAATTTCACTTTGACAATGAAACACAGAAGTCGAATCGGAATTGAATACAACAACCACAATGCCGACTTCTTTCCAGGGGAGTAATTCTTCCAACGGCCTATGGTTGGATCCTTCGCTGGGAGTCCAGTTTTAGATTCTGATGCACCACTGAGGGATTACTGTAACCCTTGGACTTTCACATTGAAGATGAAACATAGAAATCACATCAAGAATGAATATATCAAGCACAATGCTGACTTCTGTCCAGGGAGTTATTCTTGTATCCTTTGTTGGGAATACACTTGTAGATTCCGATGCAAACAGCAGTTTCACTGTAACCCTTGGACATATACAAGGTGATGAAACACAGAAATCGCATCGGGATTGAATACAACATGCACCATGATGACTTATAGCCAGGGAAGTAATTATTGCAAGAACCTGCGATTGGATCCCTTGCTGGGAGTCCAGTTGTAGATTCCGATGCACCACTTTAATTTTATTGTAACCCTTGGACCTTCTCATGGACATGAAACACGGAAATCGCATCGGGATTGAATACAGTAGGCACCAGGACGGTTTCGGTCCAAGGGAGTAATTCGTCAAATGGCCTGTGATTGGATCCATCATGGAGTCCATGTGTTGATTCCGATGCACCATTGCAGGTTTACGGTAACCCTCAGACCTCACAATGACGATGAAACACAGAAATAGCATCGGGATTGAATACAACATGCACCATCATGACTTCCACCCAGGGGAGTAATTATTCCAACTTCCTGTGATTGGATCCTTGGCTGGGAGTCAAGTTGTAGATTCTGATGCACTACTGTGGGTTTACTGTAACCCTTACACCTTCACATTGGAGTTGAAACACAGAAACCGCATCAGGATTGAATACGACCGGTATTATGACGATATATGTCCAGGGGAGTAATTCGTCAAACAGCCTGGCTTGGATCATTGAGGGAGTATAGCTGTTGATTCCGATGTACCACTGCCGGTTTACTGTAAACCTTGGACCTTCAAATTCACGATGAAACACATAAATCGCATCCGGATTGAATACAACGGGCACCATGCAGACATCTGTCGAAGGGCGTAATTCTTCATACGGCCTGTGCTTGGATCCTATGCTGGGAGTCCAGTTCTAGAATCCTATGCACCAATGCAGGTTTACTGTAATCCTTGGAACCTCACAATGACGATGTAACACAGAAATGGCATCGAGATTGAATACAACGAGCACAATGCTGAATTCTGTTCAGGGAAGAAATTCTTCAAATGGGCTGTGCTTTGTTCCTTTGCTGGGAGTATGGTTGTAGATTCTGATGCACCACAGTGGGCTTACTGTAACCCTTGGACTTTCACATTCTAATTGAAACACAGAAATCGCATCGGGATTGAATACATCAAGCGCAATGCTGACTGCTGTCCAGGGAGTAATTCTTCTAACGGCTCGTGCTTGCATCCTATGTTGGGAATCCACTTGTAGATTGCGATGCACAGCTGCAGGTTTACTGTAATCCTTGGACATTCACAAGATGATGAAACACAGAAATCGCATTGGGATTGAATACAACATGCACCATGATGATTTCTAACCACGGGAGTAATTATTCCAACAACCTGTGATTGGATCATTTGCTGGGAGTCTAGTTGTAGATTCTGATGCACTACTGTCGTTTTACTGTAACCCTTGGACTTTCACATTGAAGATGAAACACACCTATCGCATCGGGATTGAATACATCAAGCACAATGCTGACTTCTGTCCAGGGGAGTAATTCTTCCAACGGCCTGAGATTGGATCCTATGCTGGTAGTCTAGTTGCAGATTGTGATGCACCACTGTAGGTTTACTGTAACCCTCGGGTCTTCACATTGACTGTGAATCGCAGAAATCGCATCGGGATGGAGTACAACAGGCATTACGTGGATTTTTGTCCAGGGGCGTAATTCGTCCATCGGCCTGTGTTTGGATACTTTGCTGGGAGTACAGTAGTAGATTCCGATGCGCCATTGCATGTTTACTGTAACCCTTGGACCTTCACAATGACGAAGAAACACAGAGATCGCATCGGGATTGAATACAACAATCACCATGCTGGCTTCTGTCCAGGGGAGTAATTTTTGAAATGGCCGGTGCTTGGATCCTTTACTGGTTGTCTAGTTGTTGATTCCGATACCACTGCAGGTTTACTGAAACCCTTTGACCTTCACATCGAAGATGATACACAGAAATATCATAGGGTTTGAATACAACAAGCACCATGGTGACTTCTGTCCAGGGGAGTAATAGTTCTAACGGGTTTAGCTTGAATCCTTTGCTGGGAGTCCAGTGTCGGATTCCGATGCTCAATTGCATGTTTACAGTAATCCTTGGACCTTCACATGGACGATGAGACATAGAAATCAAATCGGGATTGGATACAACAAGCACCATGCATACTTTTGCTGGGGAAAATTCTTCAAACGGTCTGTGCTTGGATCCTTTCCTGGGAGTATAGTTGTAGTTTCCGATGCACAATTGCATGTTTACTGTAAGCCTTGGACCTTCACAATGACGATAAAACACAGAAATTGCATCGGGACTAAATACAACAAACACCATGCTGATTTATGTTCAGGAAAGTAATTTTTCAAAGGGCTTGCGCTTGGATATTTAGCTGGTTGTCTAGTTGTAGAATCCAATACACCGCTGCAGGTTTACTGAAGCCCTTGGACCTTCACATTGACGATGAATTCCAGAAAACGCATTGGAATTGAATACAACATGTACAATAATGACTTCTGTCCAGGGGAGTAAATATTCAAACGGCATATGCCTGGTTGCTTCGCTAGGAGTCCAGATGTAGATTTCGATGCCAAACTGTAGGTTTATTGTAACACTTGGACCTTCGCATTGAGGATGGAACACAGAAATCGCATCGGGATTGAATACAACAAGCACAATGCTGACTTCTGTCCAGGGGAGTATTTTTCAGACGGCCTGCGCACTGGATCCTTTGCTGCCACTCTAGTTGTAGATTCCGATGCACAATTGCATGTTTACTGTAACCCTTGGACCATCACATTTACGATGATACACACAAATCGCATCGGGATTGAATACAACAGGCAACATGCTGAGTTCTGTCCAGAGGAGTAATTATTCATACTGCCTGTGCTCGCATCCTTTGCTGGGAATCCAGCTGTAGACTCCGATGAACCGCTGCATGTTTCTGTAACCTTTGGACCTTGACAATGACGATGAAACACAGAAATAATGTCGGGATTGAATACAACAAGTACGATTCTGACTTCTGTCCAGGGGAATAATATTTCAAACGGCCTGGGGTTGGATCGTTTGCTGGGAGTCCAGTTGTAGATTCTGATGTACCACTGCATATTTACTGTAACCCTTGGACTTTCACATTGTCGATTAAACACAGAAATCGCACCTGGATGGAATACAAAAAGCACCACGCTGACTTCTGTCCAGGGGAGTATCTCTTCAAACGGCCTGTGCTTGGATCATTTGCTGGGAGTCCAGTTGTTGATTCTGATGTACCACTGCATGTTTACTGTAACTCTTGGACCTTCACATTGTCACTTAAACACAGAAATCGCATCTGGATTGAATACAACAAGCACCACGCTGACTTCTATCCCAGGGAGTAATTCTTCCAACGGCCTGTGCTTGGCTCCTTTGCTGGGAGTCCAGTTGTAGATTTCGATGCACCACTGCAAGTTTTCAGTAACCCTTGGACCTTGACATTGCCGATGAGACACAGAAATCGAATCGGGATTGAATACAACAAGCACCATGCTGACTTCTGTCCAGGGGATTAGTTCTTCAAAGGGCATGTGCTTGGATCCTACGCTGGATTCCAGTTGTAGGTCCCGATGCCCATCTTCTGGTTTACTGTAACCCTTCGACCTTCACATTGACGATGAAAAACAGAAGTAGAATCTGTATTGAATACAACAACAAAGTGCTGACTTCTGACCAGAGGTGTAATTCTTTAAACGGTCTGTGATTGGTTCCTTTGCTGGGAGTCTAGTTGTAGATTCCAAAGCACCACTGCTGGTTTACTGTATCCCTTGGACATTCACATCGGAGATTAAACACAGAAATCCCATCGGGATTGAACACAACAAGCACCATGCTGACTTATGTCAAAGGGAGTAATTCTTCGTTCAGCCTGTGCTTGGATTCTATGCTGGGAGTCTAGTTGTAGATTATGATGCACCACTCCAGATTTACAGTAACCCTTGGACCTTCACACTGACGATGAACACAAAAATCGCATCGGGATTGAATACAACATGCACCATGCTGACTTCTATCCCGAGTGATTAATTCTTCAATCGGCTTGTGTTTTGATCCGTTGTTGGGAATGTAGTTGTAGTTTCCGATGCACCACTGCAGGTTTACTGTAACCCCCCTACCTTTACATTGACGATGGAACACAGAAATCGCATCGGGATTGAATACAACAGGCACTATCCTCTGCGGGTTCGGGGGTAAGAATAGGCCCGTGGTATTCCTGCTTGTAGTAAGAGGCTACTAAAAGGAGTTTCAACTGTTTCGGCCTTTCATGTGTTGGTCCCTATTAGGGTTTGACCTCCCGGCAACGGCCATCCTGCCAGGTGGCCTTTGCTGCGGCTGGGTGGCGCCCGTGGGGAGAGCCCCTGGTCGGAGTGGGTGGCATTGGGGCAGATGATGTGTACTGAAGCGGATGGAGTCTCAATCCGGTGGTCGAACGACCACCAACGTCTCTAAGCGCGGTAAAGTAGACTTTATCGCTGTGACATATAACCCTAAATCGTTCCCTTCCCTAGCCACGCCCTGGGAGATATGCAGGGCTGCGGACAGATAGGAGCCATATTCACCGCGATACCTTGTGTGCAGCAGAACCGATGGGGATTCATTTTTGGGGACTAAGCCTCTCTTCTTTGTGACCCATCTTGAAGATAAGTCTGGGGAAGTGGCGTCTCTTTCCCAAATGAGGAGCGAAGCCATTCTGATACAAGTAGCTTCATCTGCACAGTCACGGGCATTACTCGTCTGTTAGAAGCTTGGTGACATACCCGTTAACGTCACTCCCCATAAGTCCCTAAATTTGGTCCAGGGGATTATCTTTCATAAAGATCTTCTCCTACAGTCAGATGGACGAGCTACGGGAGAACCTGGCATGACGAGGTGTACACTTTGTTCGTCGTGTCTTTAGGGGACCCAAGGATAATAGGATCGCTACCGGTGCTTTCATCCTGGCCTTTGAGGGCGACTGTTTTCCCGAGACGTTCAAGGTCATGATCTACCGGTGCTATGTCAATCCCTATCTCCCGCCCCCTATGCGATGCTTCCAATGCTGGAAATTCGGACACATGTCCTCCAGATGCACTGCCAGCCCCACATGTCGAGATTGTGGACGACCTTCTCATCCCAATGCTCCATGTGCTCCGCCTCCCACCTGCGTTAACTGTGGGGAGCATCATTCTCCCTGCTCGCCAGACTGTACAGTCTACCAACGAGAGTGAAAGGTACAAGAAATTAAGACCCTGGACCATTTAACTTACCAAGAGGCGAGGAAGAAACTACAATGGCTCAACCTTACACCTATGTTGAGGAGTTATGCTGCTGTAACACTGCCACCACCAGTTCCTGCAAAGACTCCTTTCTCAGTTGGCCTACAGAACAGTCAACTGGTGGGGGCCACTCTATCTTCCACTGCTCCCAAAACACCCAGTTTTGGAGCAGTTCGCCCCGAACAACTGGGTACGTCCGTCCCCACCTCTCAGCCAGAGAAGCGACCGCCCTCTCTGGCTACTCAGCCAGAGAAGCGACAGCCTTCTCCGGCTACTCAGCTGGAGACGCAACAGCCTCCTCTGGCCTCACTTGTTCGGAATGGGTCCCCTTGGGGGAGTCCCTTCCAAGGACTTCCCCAGTGTCTCACAAGACACTTGCCAGTGGCTGAAGAAGCCACAAGCTGCTGGTCGATGGGCTTCACGTTCTTCCTCTGTTCCTGAGAATGCGTCAGAAAAGGCCTCCCAGCATGCAAATCCTTCTCCCAAAGGCAAGAGAGAGGAGGAAGCTCTCCAAGAAGAATAAGGACCCAGTGGTTCCCGCGCCACTGCTTCCTGTCAGCTCAGCCTCTGAGGATGAGGTCGAGCTCTTTGCGTCCCCTGATGACCTGGATCTCGCCGTCTTCTCAGAAATGATGGACGTTGCGACGTCCATCACTCACTCAGTGGCAGCATATGACCCTGCGAAGTAATTTGCCTTTTCAGTGCCTTCATGCCCCTCCAGGACACGCTTTGTACAATCCTCCAGTGGAATTGTGGCGGTTATTTTAGCCATCTACCTTAGCTACATCAGCTTCTAAGCATGACACCTGCTTCATGCATTGCCCTCCAGGAAACCTGGTTTCCGGCCGTGCAGATCCCTGTGCCTCGTGGATACAGGGGTTATTACTGCAACCATAGCACTTACAATAGTGTGTCAGGTGGAGACTGCATGTATGGTCTTGCCTCTGTATATAGTGCTCCCGTGCCCCTTCAAACATCATTGGAAGCTGTGGCTGTCAGCGTAAGGACTACCCAGGATATAACCATCTGCAGTGTCTATCTCCCTCCAGGTGGTACAGTCCCCCTGACCGAATTAGCAGCACTTGTCACCCAACTTCCCACGCCTTTTCTTCTCCTGGGTGATTTTAACGCCCACAATCCCTTGTGGGGTGGAACGAAGATTACTGGCCGAGGCAGAGTTGTCGAGAATCTCATCTCCCAACTCGACCTCTGCCTCTTAAACACTGGCGCCACCACACATTTCAGTGTGGCGCATGACACGTTCTCGGCCATAGATCTGTCGCTGTGCAGCCCAGCGCTTGTGCCATCGGTCCACTGGAGAGTCCATGACGACTTGTGTGGTAGTGATCATTTTCCCATCTTCCTTTTACTACCCCAGCGTCGCTTCCCTGAACGCTTGCCCAGATGGGCATTTACCAAGGCAAGCTGGGAAGTGTTCTCCTCTGCTGACACTGTTGACTCTCTCCCCCACGGTACCATCGATGTGGCGGTTGAGACACTGACTGCAACAATTGTTTCCGCTGCGGAACGTACCATTACTCATTAGTTAGGATGCCCCCGGCGAAAGTCAGTGCCTTGGTGGGCTCCGGAGGTCGCAGAAGCCATTAAAGAGCGTAGGCGGGCTCTTCAGCAAAATAAGCGGCACCCGTCTTTGGAGAACCTCATTTTATTCAAACGTCTCCGTGCTCAGGTCCGGCGGCTCATCAAAAGGTGGAAACAGGAGTGCTGGGAGAGGTACGTTTCCACCATTGGTTCCCATACTTCACCCTTCCAGGTGTGGATGAAGATTCGGCGCATCTTTGGATTGCAGCACTTTACCGTCAACGGGGCGCTATCCACCGATGCCGATGCAATCGCCAAGCATTTCGCTCAGCACTACGTTCGGGCCTCTGCGTCGGGGAATTGCCCGTCTGCGTTTCGCACGCTAAAACGCCAGGAGGAAGGCAAACGTCTTTCTTTTGCTTCCTTCCACCCTGAGGCATATAACGCCCCATTTAGTTCGTGGGAACTCCAAAGCACCCTGGCACAGTGCCCCTATACAACCTCTGGGCCAGATGGCATCCACAATCAGCTGCTCAAACACCTGTCCCCGGACTGTCAGCGATGTGTTCTTGCCATCTTCAACCGCATATGGGGCGATGGTGTCTTTCCGTCGCAGTGGCGAGAAAGTGCCATCATTCCGGCGCTGAAGCCTGGTAAGGACCCTCTTAATGTGGATAGCTATCGGCCCATCAGCTTGACAAACACTCTGTGCAAGCTACTGGAACGTACTGCTCGAGTCTCGGGGTCTTCTGGCTCCGTGCCAGATCGGTTTCCGTCAGGGCCGTTCCACCGCCGATACTTTGGTCTTCCTTGAGTCTGCAATCCGCACTGCTTTTTCCAGGCGCCAACACCTCGTCTTCATCTTTTTCGACCTCTCCAGAGCATATGACACGACGTGGTGGCACCATATTCTCGCCACGTTGCACGGGTGGGGTCTCCGGGCCTCTCTACCCATTTTTATTAAGAATTTTTTATCTGTTCGGACATTCCGCGTTTTAATTGGCACATCCCATAGTTCACTTCACGTCCAGGAGAACGGCGTTCCACAGGGCTCTGTATTGAGAGTGCCACTTTTCCTTGTGGCCATTAATGGCCTTGCAGCAGCAGTGGGGTCGTCTGTTTCACCCACGTTATATACTGACGATTCCAGCATCTTTCTCAGCTCCTCCACCATTAGTGTTGCAGAACGTAGGTTGCAGGGAGCTATAAATAAGGCGCAGGCGTGGGCTCTCGCCCATGGGTTTCACTTTTCTCCTGCGAAGACTTGCGTTATGCACTTTTGTCGGCGTCGAACTGTCCATCCCCACCCTGAGCTCTATCTTCAGGATGCCATGCTCAGGGATGTTGACACTTACCGTTTTCTGGGACTGCTGTTCGATGCCTGGCTTATACAGTTCTTGGTGTATTCGTCGGCCGCAGCTTCGGCTCGACCTCTCATGATGGCAAAAAGATTCAGTTCCTCCTGCAGTCTTATGACGCCAATTTCTTGCTCTCCTAGACGCATCCCGTGACTCGGAGATTATCTATACCGATGGCTCAATAGTTGATGGCCATATGGGGTATGCTTAGTCATACGGACTATGTAGACCAGCGCTCCTTGCCAGAAGGCTGCAGTGTTTACACCGCAGAGCTAAAAGCCATTTTTCGTGCCCTTGAGCGTATTCGTACTAGCACTGGAGAGTCCTTCGTCATTTGCAGTGACTCTGTCTGAAGGCTCTTATCCAGTGCTACCCACGCCATCCCATTGTTGTTGCCATCCAGGAGTCCATTCACGCTGTTGAACAGCGTGGACGTTCAGTGGTTTTCATTTGGACCCCGGGACACGTTGGGATAGTGGGAAACGAACTCGCCGACAAGTTAGCCAGAGAGGCTACCGGCAATCTGACACTGGAGAGCGGCCTGCCGGCAATTGATCTCCGATCGGTGTTGCGCCGTCGCGTCTTTGGGATGTGGGGAGAAGAATGGCGCACTCTGTCTGCACCCAGCAAGCTGCGGTGAGTGAAGAGACCAAGACTGTGTGGGGGTCCTCCATGCCAGCATCTCGGTTGGATTCTGTTGTTCTCTGTAGGCTCCGCATTGGTCACTCTCGGCTGACGCATGTTCATCTGCTGCGTCGAGAGGACCCCCCTCATTGTCGCTGTGGTGCAAACATGACGATGGTCCATATTTTGTTGGAATGTCCTCTTTTAACCACCCTCAGGTGAACTGTTAATCTCCTAGGTGATTTATCATCTCTTTTGGGTGACAATGTCTCAATGGCAGATTCGCGCAAGCGGCTTTTATAGGCCCATGTAATTTTATTGCGACGCCCTCTTTTGTGCTGTATATTTTATTTAGTTTTCTATTGTAATTCGACTCCACTATAATCTTTTAGGCTGGAGGTCTTAACGTGTTGGAAAGTGGCTGGCTCATCCTTTTACTTTCATGATCAACCAGCCACAGTCCTCTACCTTTCTTCTATGTGTTGTTTTTGTCGCTGTGCTCCATTATCCATGTTGCCTTACCGTTGACCTTCGGGCTTTTATTCCCCCGGAATTTTCTTTTCGTGCTCAGCCTGACAGGTGTATGGTTTAAATATACTCTGTGTGTTTATGAAACAAGGGACCGATGACCTTTACAGTTTGGTCCCTTTAATCTTTAAACCAATCAACCAAGCCTTACATTTTTTGCACCACATAGCTGTTGATGATTAATGAAATCAGTCGTTACCCATTTTATTCGTGTTTCAGATCATAACAGACTGCGAACGAGTGTAAAGAGACTGGAGTGATATGGACGACAGTTTTATGCTCTCACTCGAAAGCAGAACTTGAAGTGTTGTGTAGGGAGACACCACGGGACAGTGGCCGACTGGAAACGAGTGATCTGGAGCCATCTGCGCTGCTTGCCATCAGTGAAGTGCGGAGGTGGCTATGGTTTACTCTGTGGGGTTTTTCTCCATGGTTAGGTCTGGGTCCCGTTATTACACTTGAGGAGGCACTAAATGCACAATGATGTGGAGGCGTTTTACATAATTGTGTATTGCATGCAGTCGAGGTATAGTTCGAAGGAAATGAATGTTTTATCGACACAATAACGAACTTTATCATAAAACAGCCTCTGTGAAACAATGATTTGTGGACAATACTGTTCCTGAAATGTGCTGTACTGCCTCGAGTCCAGATTTGCAACACCTGTGCAATGAGCTAGAACGCTGAATTCGCTACGAAGCTGAGCATCCAACATTACTATCTTCGACTATCACAGAAGAATGGGCTACCATTCCCCTACAGACAGCAAGACGTTTCATTGAAAGCCTTTACAGGGGACTAAAAGCCACCATGCTAAGAAAGGTTATTAAAAAAACAAGAAACATGCACATAATATCAGAAATCAGTACGTCTGACAATAGAGGTAAGGCAATATGGAATAGAGTGAAGCAAGTAAAAGGACAACCAACCACAAAACAAGATGACATTACTATTGAATTGAATGGAAGCGTTATAAATGACAAGTCACAGGTAGCAAATATCTTTAATAATCAATTCTTAAACATAGTAGAAAGCATAGGGATTAACAGTTCAAGAGAACGATCGCAGCAATACGTTGAAGAAGTAAGTCTCATAATATTACATAATATAAATGCACCACCAATTTTTACTCCTGCAATCAGGAGGGTCATACATTCTCTCAAGAATAAGAACTCCTCTGATGGTATTTCCAGTAGAGTACTAAAAGTTTGTTGCAATATAATAAGTCTGGTATTGTCCAAAATATGTAACGCATGACTAACTCAAGACATTTTTCCAGAGAGACGAAAATATGTCGTTTTTAAACTCCTTTTTAATAAAGGTGATACGAGAGACGCCAGTAACCACCGACCTTTTTCGCTGCTGACATCATTTTCCATGTTTCTTGAGAATGTGATGTGTTCTAGAATAGTACCTCACCACGGCAAAAATAATATCGCCAGCAAATCACAGTTTGAGTTTCAGAAGGGTTGCTCTACTGAGAATGCCATTTACATGTTCACAAACTAGATATTAGAATGATTAAATAACAAAATGGCACTGGTTGGTATTTGTTGTGACTTATCCAAGGCATTTGATTGTGTGAATCATAGTATACTCCCAGATCATTTGAAGTTTTATGGAATTGATCGTATAGCCAACCAATGGATCATGTCATATAACTAAAAGAATATAGAAAGCTGTACCTAGTAGCAACTCAACCAACAGAATCCAGGGACATAATTTTGACTGGGGAGGAAACACATATGGGGTTCTGCAAGGCTCAATCTTAGGACCACTACTGTTTCTCATATGTGTAAGTGATCTACCGTGTAATGTACAACAAGCTGAATTAGTTCTTTTTGCATATGAGACCACTATTGTAACCACTCCCAGTATACACACAGAAATGGTGCACAAAGTTCTCAAAAGCGTCATTGACTGGTTTTCTGGGAATGGTCTCACTCCGAATTTCACAATCACACATCGTATTCAGTTCTGGACCCCTAGGGGTATTGCACCAGTGGTAAGTGTAACACATGGTGATGAAATACATAGCGTGGAAAGTTCAGTATTATTAGGTGTCCGTATTGATGAGAATTTAAATTGGAAAATATACATTTTGGAACTCCTAAAACAACTTAGTTCAGCCGCATTTACACTCAGAATCATAGTAAATTTTGGGGAGTGAGAAAATAAGATGACACATTTTTCTTATTTTCATTCAGTATTGTCATATAGATAATGTTCTGGGTGACTGATATTTAAGAAAGAATGTCTTCATGGCCCAAAAACGTGATGTTAGAATAATAGATGGTACTCACCCGTGACCATCTTATAGACATCTGTTAAAGGAGTTGGGCATTCTGACTACTGTTTCACAGTATATTTATTCCGTCATGAAGTTTGCTGTAAATAATTCACTACAGTTCAAAAAGAACCATGAGGTACATAATTGCAATACTAGATGAAACAATGACATCCATTACTCAACATTTAGGTTGTCTTTGGCACAGACAGGGGTGCACAACGTTGCAACAAAAATGTTTGACTACTTACTCAGTGATATAAAATGTCTAACAGACAGCAAGGTAACATTTGTAGAACGAACTGGAAAAGTTTCTCCTTGACAACTCCTTCTATTCTGCAGAAGAATTTCTGTGTTTGTAATGCGTAAAAGGTGGTGGGTAGAAATTGCTAACTCAATCTGTGTATCCTGTTTTCATTTCGGGGAAAAAATAATTATATGGTGATATTTACAGTACAAACAGATGTACAAATTAATTGGCAATACAAATGTAAAATGGCTCGTTACACATCATGACGATTTATCGTACACAATGATCCATCGAACATGAAAATAACGAAATAACTAACTAAAGGGAAAGTATGGGCATGTGTCACACTAATTTTCATAATATTATAATATGATTAGGCTAGGAAAATTTTCTGTAACCTGACCCAACCCAAAGCGATAGACGATAATATGTAATGTAGAGAAGAGCAACGATTCTTGCCTAAACGTCTGGATGTCGCGTATGAGGATATTCAATTTTATTGAGAGACGTCTCTCAATAAAAGTTCATTCATAAACAGTACATGTATTTATTTTCCTGGCTCGGAAGTGAGCGTTAGTTTGTAGAGAGAGATTGTATTCGTTTTTGCAGAATAATTGAAAATGATTGTTGAATAACTGAGCCAGTTCTATCTCTACATTGCATAGCAATAGATGCAATTGCGATCGCGAACTTTCAAGTATGCCCACAGAAATCGGCAGTGCGTGTGACTCACAGACAGGGTACTTGGCTTCTGTACAGCGCCGGGACAGTAAATTGTTCGGACGTGTGAACATTCCCCTTTCAGGCGACAGTGCAAGCTTTTTCGGACTTGATTTTTATGATTTGTTTGTACTATACCTCCAAAACATTGTAATTTCTATTAATCCTTTTGCGCGTAGTGACAGCGAGAAAAATCTTTGTGCAGGCTGTCGGTCATTGTTTTCTTATGCACTTGGAAAGGCGACCAATTTAGTCGACTACATTACGACGGAATATAATGATCATCTGCGCTTTTTCAAAGCACGCTCTGCTCCGCATGTACTTTACGAACAAGATGTGCAAGAACTTCAAACATTGCAGGACAATGGTGTTACTGCTCCATTTGTTGCCAGCCAATGGATGTCACTCATTGTAATTTTCAAGACACATTCAGGCAGACTACGCTTGTCTGCTGCTTATAAGTCCACAGTGAATCCTGAAAGTCTGATTGGTACTTTTCCGCTGCCGGGCCCGGAAGAACTCAAGGACATGCTGGAATATGATGCTTCTTTTCTAAGATTGAGTTCCAAGATCCCTATTTGCAGATTCAAACTGATAAACAGTTGCTAAAACATCATTTGTTATCAGCACTCGTATTGACTTGTTTATGTTTCTGGGTTTGCCGTTTGGCAGTTCTTTGCCGCCTGTCATCTTACAGCGCTAGTTACAACAGCTGGCGACAACAGTCCCATCTTGGTCTGTCTCGACGATAATGTCATGCCTGGTCGAAGGCTTGATTAACATTTGCAAAAGCTTCTAGGCCACCTACTTCTGTCGTCTGAGGCAGGGTTGAAGTGTAATAAGGAAAAATGTGTGCTCTTTCAGTCTGGAGTACATTGGTCGTGTCATAAATTTTCAGGATATTCGCCTCTTTCAGTAGCATTTGCATCGGGTCCACCCAAAATACATTTCTTTCGCTTGGTTTCAAAACTGTGAGCGTGCATCCCAAAACGGGAAGATGCTTCGCTTCGTGATCGTCGTCTTGACATTTTGAATTAGCAGCGCCTGTTGTTTTAGCTGTTGATGCCTGTTCTCACGGCAGTGGGACTATTTTGCCCACAGACACGGTCTCACGACCGTGCGATTGCCTTTGCTTCCAAACTGTTGGCAGGCGATTAGCGGAACTAATCTTAATTTGAAAAGAAAGCCCTTGCTATATTGTATGATGGAACAAAATTTCACAAGTACTTATTTGGTCGTAAATTCTTCTTGCTGATACACTACAAATCCCTGAAAACCTTGTTTAGTCCATTCAAGCCTATTTCCCAGACCGCTGCTGAAACAATAGAGTGCTTGGCTGTTTTTGGATGGGATTATCAATATGATAACAGACCGCCACTTACAGCAAAATATGCCAACGCCGAAAAAACTCTCCTGTCTTCCTGTCGGCCTTGCTTCCGATTTTGAAACTTCGGCCGAATGTTGCTTCTCGGATGTTCTGGACTCGGATACGTTGGAGGACATTCCTCCCGATTATCGCCATACTGCTCGTGCCCCGGCCTCTGACCTTGCTTTGCGCGTTTTGTTGTATTTCATTCCCTACAGCTGCGAACATTCAACGCGCCAAATCCAAAACTCGTATGTTCGCCACTTCTTTGCTCGTCGGAACGATCTCACGCATCGGAATCGAAAACTGGTGACACAGGAAAGACTCAAAACATAGACAGTAAAAAGACTCAGTATTCTTGTACTTAAGTCGGCATTGTGTCTTTTGTATTTAATTCCGATGCAATTTTTGTGTTTCATCGTCAAAGTGAAGGTCCAAGGAATATAGTAAACCTGAAGTGAGGCATCGGAATCTAAAACTGCTGACACAGGAAAGGCACAAAACATAGACAGTAAAGACTCAGTCATCTTGTACTTAAGTCGGCATTGGGCATTTGTATTTAATTCCGATGCTATTTCTATGTTTCATCGTCAAAGTGATGGTCCAAGGGGTACAGTAAACCTGAAGTGAAGCATCGGAATCTAAAAATTGTTGACACAGGAAAGGCTCAAAACATAGACAGTAAGAAGACTCAGTCTTCTTGTACTTTAGTCCCCATTGTGCCTTTTGAATTTAATTCCGAAGCAATTTCTATGTTTCATCGTCAAAGTGAAGGTCCAAGGGATACAGTGAAACTGAAGTGAAGCATCGGAATCTAAAACTGGTCTCACAGGAAAGGCTCAAAACATAGACAGTAAGTAGACTCAGTCTTCTTGTACTTAAATCGGCATGGTGCATTTTTTATATAATTCCGGCGCAATTTTTGTGGGTCATCGTCAAAGTGAAGTTCCAATGGATACAATAAACCGTAAGTGAAGCATCGGAATATTAAACTGGTCTCACAGGAAGGGCTCAAAACATAGATGGTAAGAACACTCAGTCCTCTTGTACTTTAGTCGGTATTGTGCCCTTTGAATGTAATTCCGACGCAATTTCTATGTTTCATCGTCAAACTGAAGGTCCATGGGTTACAGTAAACCTGAAGTGAAGCATCGAAATCTAAAACTGGTCTCACAGGAAAGGCTCAAAGCATAGACGGTAAGAAGACTCAGTCTTGTTGTACTTAAGTCGGCATTGTGCCTTTTGTATTTAATTACAATGCAATTTTTGTGTTTCAACGTCAAAGTGAAGGTCCAAGGGATACAGTAAACCTGAAGTGAAGCATCGGAATCTGAAACTGGTGACAAAGGAAAGGCTCAAAACATTGACGGTAAGAAGACTCAGTCATCTTGAACTTACATGGCATTGTGCCTTTTGTATTTAATTCCAATGACATTTTTGTGTTTCATAATCAATGTGAAGGACCAAGGAATACAGTAAAAATGAAGTGAAGCATCGGAATCAAAAACTGCTGACAGAGGAAAGGCACAAAACATAGTCAGTAAGAAGACTCAGTCAGCTTGTACTTAAGTCAGCATTGTGCTTTTGTATTTCATTCCGATGCAATTTCTATGTTTCATTGTCAGAGTGATGGTCCAAGGAATACAGTAAACCTGAAGTGAAGCATCGGAATCTGAAACTGGTGACACAGGACGTACATATAACATAGACAGTATGAAGACTCAGTCTTCTTGTACTTAAGTTGGCATTGTGCCTTTTGTGTATAATTCAGAAGCAAATTTGTGTTTCATCGTCATAGGGAGGATCCAAAGATACAGTAAACCTGCAGTTGTGCATCGGAATTTAAAACTGGTGACACAGGAAAGGCTCAAAGCATAGACAGTAAGAAGACTCAGTCTTCTTGTACTTAAGTCGGCATTGTGCATTTTGTATTATATTCCGATGCAATTTCTGTGTTTCATCGGCATAATGGAGGTCCAAGGGATACAGTAAACAAGAAGTGCAGCATCGTAATCAGAAACTCGTGACACAGGAAAGGCTCAAACATTGACGGTAAGAAGACTCAGTCTTCTTGCACTTAAGTCGGCATTGTGCCTTTTGTATTTAATTCCGATGCAATTTTTGTGTTTCATTGTCAATGTGAAGGGCCAAGGGATACAGTAAACCTGAAGTGAAGCATTGGAATCTAAAACTGGTGACACAGGAAAGGCTCAAAACATAGACAGTAAGAAGACTCAGTCTTCTTGTACTTATGTCGGCATTGTGACCTTTGCATTTAATTCCGATGCAATTTTTGTGTTTCATCGTCAATGCGAAGATCCAAGGGATACAATAAACCTGAAGTGAAACATCGGAATCTCAAACTGATCTCATAGGAAATGCTCAAAACATAAACGATAAGAAGACTCAGTCTTCTTGAAATTGAGTCGGCATTGTGTCTTTTGTATTTAATTCCGAAGCAATTTCTGTGTTTCATCGTCAAAGTGATGGTCCAAGGGACATAGTAAACCTGAAGTGAAACATTGGAATCTAAAACTGGTGACACAGGAAATGCTCAAAACATAGACGGTAAGATGGCTCAGTCTTCTTGTACTTAAGTCGGCATTGTGTCTTTTGTATTTTATTCCGAAGCAATTTTTGTGTTTCATCGTCAAAGTGAAGGTCCAAGGGATACAGCAAAACCTGCAGTTGTGCATCGGAATCTAAAACTGGTGACACAGGAAAGGACAAAACATAGACCGTAAGAAGACTCTGTCTTCTTGTACTTAAATGCGCATTGTGCATTTTTTATTTAATTCTGACGCATTTTTTGTGTGTCATCGTCAAAGTAAAGTTCCAAGGGATACAGTAAACAGGAAGTGAACCATCGGAATATAAAACTGGTCTCACAGGTAAAGCTCAAAACATAGATGGTAAGAACACTCAATCCTCTTGTACTTTAGTCGGCATGGTGCCTTTTGTATTTAATTCCAATGCAATGTCTATGTTTCACCGTCAAAGTGATGGTCCAAGGGAAACAGTAAACCTGAAGTGAAGCATCGGAATCTAAAACTGGTCTCACAGGAAAGGCTCAAAACATAGATGGTAAGAAGACTCTGTCTTCTTGTACTTAAGTCGGCATTGTGCATTTTCAATTTATTTCCGATGCAATTTTTGTGTATCATCGCCAAAGTGAATGTCCAAGGGATACAGTAAACCGGAAGTGAAGCATCGGAATCTAAAACTGGTGACACAGGAAAGGCTCAAACCATAGACAGCAATATAACTCAGTCTTCTTGTACTTAAGTCGGCATTGTGCCTTTTATATTTAATTCCAATGCAATGTCTATGTTTCACCGTCAAAGTGATGGTCCAAGGGATACAGTAAACCTGATTGAAGCATCGGAATCTAAAACTGGTTACACAGGAAAGGCTCAAAACATAGGCAGTAAGAGGACTCAGTCTTCTTGTACTTATATCGTCATTTTGCCTTTTGTATTTATTTCC
The DNA here is from genome assembly GCF_023864275.1 of Schistocerca cancellata. Taxonomy (NCBI): domain Eukaryota; kingdom Metazoa; phylum Arthropoda; class Insecta; order Orthoptera; family Acrididae; genus Schistocerca; species Schistocerca cancellata. The sequence continues at coordinate 61,958,680 of NC_064631.1, read as the reverse complement.
GATGCAATTTTTGTGTTTCATCGTCAAAGTGAAGGTCCAAGGAATATAGTAAACCTGAAGTGAGGCATCGGAATCTAAAACTGCTGACACAGGAAAGGCACAAAACATAGACAGTAAAGACTCAGTCATCTTGTACTTAAGTCGGCATTGGGCATTTGTATTTAATTCCGATGCTATTTCTATGTTTCATCGTCAAAGTGATGGTCCAAGGGGTACAGTAAACCTGAAGTGAAGCATCGGAATCTAAAAATTGTTGACACAGGAAAGGCTCAAAACATAGACAGTAAGAAGACTCAGTCTTCTTGTACTTTAGTCCCCATTGTGCCTTTTGAATTTAATTCCGATGCAATTTCTATGTTTCATCGTCAAAGTGAAGGTCCAAGGGATACAGTGAAACTGAAGTGAAGCATCGGAATCTAAAACTGGTCTCACAGGAAAGGCTCAAAACATAGACAGTAAGTAGACTCAGTCTTCTTGTACTTAAATCGGCATGGTGCATTTTTTATATAATTCCGGCGCAATTTTTGTGGGTCATCGTCAAAGTGAAGTTCCAATGGATACAATAAACCGTAAGTGAAGCATCGGAATATTAAACTGGTCTCACAGGAAAGGCTCAAAACATAGATGGTAAGAACACTCAGTCATCTTGTACTTTAGTCGGTATTGTGCCCTTTGAATGTAATTCCGACGCAATTTCTATGTTTCATCGTCAAAGTGAAGGTCCATGGGTTACAGTAAACCTGAAGTGAAGCATCGAAATCTAAAACTGGTCTCACAGGAAAGGCTCAAAGCATAGACGGTAAGAAGACTCAGTCTTGTTGTACTTAAGTCGGCATTGTGCCTTTTGTATTTAATTACAATGCAATTTTTGTGTTTCAACGTCAAAGTGAAGGTCCAAGGGATACAGTAAACCTGAAGTGAAGCATCGGAATCTGAAACTGGTGACAAAGGAAAGGCTCAAAACATTGACGGTAAGAAGACTCAGTCATCTTGAACTTACATGGCATTGTGCCTTTTGTATTTAATTCCAATGCCATTTTTGTGTTTCATAATCAATGTGAAGGACCAAGGAATACAGTAAAAATGAAGTGAAGCATCGGAATCAAAAACTGATGACACAGGAAAGGCACAAAACATAGTCAGTAAGAAGACTCAGTCAGCTTGTACTTAAGTCGGCATTGTGCTTTTGTATTTCATTCCGATGCAATTTCTATGTTTCATTGTCAATGTGATGGTCCAAGAAATACAGTAAACCTGAAGTGAAGCATCGGAATCTAAAACTGGTGACACAGGACGTACATATAACATAGACAGTATGAAGACTCAGTCTTCTTGTACTTAAGTTGGCATTGTGCCTTTTGTATATAATTCAGAAGCAAATTTGTGTTTCATCGTCATAGGGAGGATCCAAAGGATACAGTAAACCTGCAGTTGTGCATCGGAATTTAAAACTGGTGACACAGGAAAGGCTCAGAGCATAGACAGTAAGAAGACTCTGTCTTCTTGTACATAAATGCGCATTGTGCATTTTTTATTTAATTCTGACGCATTTTTTGCGTGTCATCGTCAAAGTGAAGTTCCAAGGGATACAGTAAACAAGAAGTGAACCATCGGAATATAAAACTGGTCTCACAGGAAAGGCTCAAAACATAGATGGTAAGAAGACTCTGTCTTCTTGTACTTAAGTCGGCATTGTGCATTTTCTATTTATTTCCGATGCAATTTTTGTGTATCATCGCCAAAGTAAACGTCCAAGGGATACAGTAAACCGGAAGTGAAGCATCGGAATCTAAAACTGGTGACACAGGAAAGGCTCAAACCATAGACAGCAATAAAACTCAGTCTACTTGTACTTAAGTCGGCATTGTGCCTTTTATATTTAATTCCAATGCAATGTCTATGTTTCACCGTCAAAGTGATGGTCCAAGGGATACAGTAAACCTGATTGCAGCATCGGAATCTAAAACTGATTACACAGGAAAGGCTCAAAACATAGGCAGTAAGAGGACTCAGTCTTCTTGTACTTATGTCGTCATTTTGCCTTTTGTATTTATTTCCGATGCAATTTTTGTGTTTCATCGTCAAAGTGAAGGTCCAAGGAATATAGTAAACCTGAAGTGAGGCATCGGAATCTAAAACTGCTGACACAGGAAAGGCACAAAACATAGACAGTAAAGACTCAGTCATCTTGTACTTAAGTCGGCATTGGGCATTTGTATTTAATTCCGATGCTATTTCTATGTTTCATCGTCAAAGTGATGGTCCAAGGGGTACAGTAAACCTGAAGTGAAGCTTCGGAATCTGAAACTGGTGACACAGGAAAGGCTCAAAACATAGACGGTAAGAAGACTCAGTCTTCTTGTACTTAAGGCCGCATTGTTCCTTTTGTATTTAATTCCGATGCAATTTCTGTGATCGTCGTCAAAGTGATGGTCCAAGGGATACAGGGAACCCGAAGTGAAGTATCGGAATCTAAAAGTGGTCTCACAAGAAAGGCTGAAAACATAGACGGTAAGAAGATTCAGTCTTCTTGTACTTAAGTCGGCATTGTGCATTTTAAATCTAATTCCGATGCAGTTTTTCTGTTTCATCGTCAAAGGGAAGGTCCAAGGGATACAGTATACCCGACGTAAAACATTGGAATCATAAACTGGAGTCACAGGAAAGGCTCAAAACTTAGACGGTAAGAAGACTGAGACTTCTTGTACTTAAGTCGGCATTGTGCCTTTTGTACATAATTCCGAAGAAAATTTGTGTTACATTGTCATAGTGAGGGTCCAAGTGATACAGTAAACCTGCAGTTGTGCATCGGAATTTAAAACTGGTCTCACAGGAAAGGCTCAAAGCATAGACAGTAAGAAGACTCAGTCTTCTTGTACTTAAGTAGGCATTGTGCATTTTGTATTATATTCCGATGCAATTTCTGTGTTTCATCGGCATAATGGAGGTCCAAGGGATACAGTAAACAAGAAGTGCAGCATCGGAATCTGAAACTGGTGACACAGGAAAGGCTCAAACATTGACGGTAAGAAGACTCAGTCTTCTTGTACTTAAGTCGGCATTGTGCCTTTTGTATTTAATTCCCATGCAATTTTTGTGTTTCAACTTCAAAGTGAAGGACCAAGTGATACAGTACACCTGAAGTGAAGCTTCGGAATCTGAAACTGGTGACACAGGAACGGCTCAAAACATTGACGGTAAGAAGACTTGGTCTTCTTGTACTTAAGTCGGCATTGAGCCTTTTGTATTTAATTGCAATGCAATTTTTGTGTTTCATAATCAATGTGAAGGTCCAAGGAATACAGTAAACCTGAAGTGAAGCATCGGAATCAAAAACTGCTGACACAGGAAAAGCACAAAATATAGTCAGTAAAAAGACTCAGTCAGCTTGTACTTAAGTCGGCGTTGTGCCTTTGGTATTTAATTTCGATGCTATTTCTATGTTTCATCCTCAAAGTGATGGTCCAAGGGATACAGTAAACCTGAAGTGAAGCATCGGAGTCTAAAACTGGTCTCACAGGAAAGGCTCAAAACATAGACTGTAAGAAGACTCAGCCTTCTTGTACTTAAGTCGGCATTGTGCATTTTGTATTTAATTCCAATGCAATTTTTGTGTTTCATCGTCAATGTGAAGGTCCAAGGAATACAGTAAACCTGAAGTGAAGCATCAAAATCGAAAACTGCTGACACAGGAAGGGCCCAATCATAGTCAGTAAGAAGACTCAGTCAGCTTGTTCTTAAGTCGGCATTGTGCCTAATGTAATTAATTCCTAAGCACTTTTTTGTTTCATCGTCATCTTGAGGGTCCAAGGGATACAGTTAACCTGCAGATGTGCAACGGAGTCTAAAACTGGTGACACAGGAAAGGCTCTAAACATAGACAGTAAGGAGAGTCAGACTTCTTGTACTTAAATCGGCATTGTGCCTTTTGTATTTAATTCCGATGCAATTTTTGTGTATCATCGTCAAAGTGAACGTCCAAGGGATACAGTAAACCTGAAGTGAAGCATCGAATTCTAAAACTGGTGACACAGGAGGACTCAAACCATAGACAGCAATAAAACTCAGTTTTCTTGTACTTAAGTCGGAATTGTGCCTTTTGTATTTAATTCCAATGCAATGTCTATGTTTCACCGTCAAAGTGATGGTCCAAGGGATACAGTAAACCTGAAGTGAAGCATCGGAATCTAAAAGTGGTCTCAAAGGAAAGGCTCAAAACATAGATGGTACGAAGGCTCAGTCTTCTTGTACTTAAGTCGGCATTGTGCATTTTGTATTTAATTCCGATGCAATTTTTGTGTATCATCGTGAAAGTGAATGACCAAGGGATACAGTAAACCTGAAGTGAAGCATCGGAATCTAAAACTGGTGACACACGAAAGGCTCAAACCATAGACATCAATAACATTAAGTCTTCTTGTACTTAAGTCGGCATTGTGCCATTTGTATTTAATTCCAATGCAATGTCTATGTTTCACCGTCAATGTGATGGTCCAAGGGATACAGTAAACCTGAAGTGAAACATCGGAATCTAAAACTGGTTACACAGGAAAGGCTCAAAGCATAGGCAGTAAGAGGACCCAGTCTTCTTGTACTTATGTCGACATTTTGCCTTTTGTATTTATCTCCGATGCAATTTTTGTGTTTCATCGTCAAAGTGAGCGTCCAAGGGATACAGTATACCTGATGTAAAGCATTGGAATCAAAAACTGGTGTCACAGGAAAGGCTCAAAACATAGACAGTAAGCAGACTCAGTCTTCTTGTACATAAGTCAGCATTGTGCCTTTTGTAATTAATTACGAAGCAAATTTGTGTTTCATCGTCATAGTGAGGGTCCAAGGAATACAGTAAACCTGAGGTGAAGCACAGGAATCTAAAACTGGTGACACAGGAAAGGCTCAAAACATAGACAGTAAGAAGACTCAGTCTTCTTCTACTTAAGTCGGCATTGTGACTTTTCTATTTAGTTCAGATGCAATTTTTGTGTTTCTTTGTCAACATGAAGGTCCAAGGGATACAGTAAACCTGCAGTTGTGCATCGGAATCTAAAATTGGTGACAGAGGAAAGGCTCACTTCATAGACGGTAAGAAGACTCAGTCTTCTTGTACTTAAGTCGTCATTGTGCCTTTTGTATTTCATTCCGATGCAGTTTCTGCGTTTCATCGTCAAAGTGAAGGTCCAAGGGATACAGTAAACCTGAAGTGAAGCATCGGAATCAGAAGCTGGTGACACAGGAAAGGCTCAAAACATTGACGGTAATAAGACTCAGTCTTTTTGTACTTAAGTCGGTATTGTGCATTTTGTATTTAATTCCGATGCAATTTTTGTGTTTCATCATCAATGTGAAGGTCCAAGGGACACAGTAAACCTGAAGTGAAGCATCGGAATCAGAAACTGGTGTCACAGGGAAGGCTCAAAGCATAGACAGTAAGAAGACTCAGTCTTCTTGTACTTAAGTCAGCAATGTGCCGTTTGTATTTAATTCCGAAGCAACGTTGTGTTTCTTCGTCATAGTGAGGGTCCAAGAGATACAGTAAACCTGAAGTGAAGCATAGGAATCTAAAACTGATGAACCGGAAAGGCTCAAAACATAGACAGTAAGAAGATTCAGTCTTCTTGTACTTATGTCGGCATTGTGCTTTTTGTATTTAATTCCAATGCAATTTTTGTGTTTCATCGTCAATGGGAAGGTCCAAGGGATACATTAAACGTGCACTTGTGCATCGAAATCTAAAACTGGTGACGCAGGAAAGGCTCAAAATATAGACAGTAGGAAGACTCAGACTTCCTGTACTTAAGTCGGCATTGTGCCTTTTGTACCTAATTCCGGTGTACTTTTTGGGTTTCGTCGAAAAAGTGAAGGTCCAAGGGATACAGTTAAACTGAAGTGAAGTATTGAAATCTGAAATTGGTGACACACGAAGGCCCAAAACATAGACAGTAGGAAGACTCAATCTTCTTGTTCTAAAGTCGGAATTGTGCCTTTTGTATTTATTTCTGAAGCAATTTTTGTGTTTCATCGTCAAAGTGCAGGTCCAAGGGAGACAGTAAACCTGCAGTTGTGCATCGGAATCTAAAATTGGTGACACAGGAAAGACTCGAAACCTAGACACTAAGAAAGTCAGCCTTCTTCTACTTAAGTCGGCATTGTGACTTTTGTATTTAATTCCGAAGCAATTTCTAAGTTTCATCGTCAAAGTGAATGTCGAAAGTTTACAGAAAACCGGAAGTGAAGCATCGGAATTTAAAACTGGCCTCACAGGAAAGGCTAAAACATATACGATAAGAAGACTCAGTCTTCTTGAACCAAATTTGGTATCTTGCCTTTTGAATTTAATTCCGATGCAATTTTGGTGTTTCATCGTCAAACTGAAGATCGAATTGATACAGTAAACCTGAAGTGACGTATCGGAATCAAAAACTGGTCTCACAGGAATGGCTCAAACCATAGACGGAAAGATCACTAGGTCTTCTTGTACTTAAGTCAGCATTGTGCCTTTTGTATTTAATTCCGATGCAATTTCTGTGTTTCATAGGCAAAGTGATGGTCCAAAGGATACAGTAAACCTGAAGTGAAGCATCTTAATCTAAAACTGGTCTCACAGGAAAGGCTCAAATCATAGCCGGTAAGAGGACTCCGTCTTCTTGTACTTAAGTTGGCATTGTGCCTTTTGTATTTAATTTCGATGCAATTTTGGTGTTTCATCGTCAAAGTGACGGTCCAAGGGATACATTAAACGTGCACTTGTGCATCGAAGTCTGAAACTGGTGACACAGGAAAGGCTCAAAGTATAGACAGTAGGAAGACTCAGCTTTCTTGTACTTAGGTCGGCTTTGTGCCTTTTGTATTTAACTCCGAAGCAATTTTTGTGTTTCATCGTCAAAGGGAAGGTCCAAGGGATACAGTAAACCTGCAGTTGTGCATCGGAATCTAAATCTGGTGACACAGGAAAGGCCCAAAACGTAGACGATAAGAAGACTCAGTCTTCTTGTACTTTTGTCGGCAATGTGCCTTTTGTATTTAATTACGATGCAATTTTTGTGTTTCATCGTTAAAGTGGAGTTCCAAGGATTACATAAAAACCTGAAGTGAAGCTTCAGAATATAAAACTGGTGACACAGGAATGGCTCAAATTATAGACAGTGGGAAGACTCAGTCTTCTTGTACTTAGGTCGGCATTGTGCATTTTGTATTTAATTCCGATGCAATTTCTAAGTTTCATCAACAAAGTGAAGGTCCAAGGGATACAGTAAACCTGAAGTGAAGCTTCGGAATGTAAAACTGGTGACACAGGAAAGGCTAAAATTATAGACAGTGGGAAGACTCAGTCTTCTTGTACTTAAGTCGGCATTGTGCGTTTTCTATTTAATTCCGATGCAATTTTCGTGTTTCATCGTCAACGTGAAGGTCCAAGGGATACACTTAACTTGAAGTGAAGTATCGGAATCTAAAACTGGCCTCACAGGAAAGGCTCAAAACATAGACGGGAAGAAGAGTCAGACTTCTTGTACATAAGTCGGCATTGTGCCTTTCGTATTTAATTTCGATGCAATTTTTGTGCTTCGTCGTCAAAGTGAACCTCCAAGGGATACAGTAAACCGGAAGTGAAGAATCGGAATCTAAAACTGGTCTCACAGGAAAGGCTCAAAACGTAGACGGTAAGAAGATTCAGTCTTCTTGTACTACAGTCGGCATTTTGCCTTCTGTATTTAATTTCGATGCAATTTTTGTGTTTCATCGTGAAGGTGAAGGTCCAAGAGAGACAGTAAAACTGAAGTGAAGCATTGGAATCTAAAACTGGCCTCACAGTAAAGGCTCAAAACATAGACGTTGAGAAGACTCATAATTCTTGTACTTAAGTCGGCATTGTGCCTTTCGTACTTAATTTCGATGCAATTTTTGTGTATCATCGTCAAAGTGAACCTCCAAGGGATGCAGTAAACCGGAAGTGAAACATGGGAATCTAAAACTGGTGACACAGGAAAGGCTCAAAATATTGACAGTAAGAAGACTCAGTCTTCTTATACTTAAGTCGCCAATGTGCCTTTTGTATTTAATTCCGACGCAATTTTTCTGTTTCATCGTCAAAGGGAAGCTTCAAGGGATACAGTAAACCGGAAGTGAAGCATCGGAAACTATAACTGGCCCCACAGGAAAGGCTCAAAAAATAGACCGTAAGAAGACTCAGTCTTCTTGTATGTAAGTCGGCATTGTGCGTTTTGTATTTCATTACGATGCAATTTCTGTTTTCCATCGACAAAGTGAAGGTCCAAAGGATACATTTAACCTGAAGTGAAGCATCGGAATGTAAAGCTAGTGACACAGGAAAGGCTCAAAACATAGACAGGAAGAAGACTCAGTCTTCTTCAGTCGGCATTGTGCTTTTTGTATTTAATTCCGATGCAATTATTGTGTTTCATCGTCAAAGTTATGGTCCAAGGGAGACAGTAAACCTGCAGTTGTGCATCGGAATCTAAAATTGGTGACACAGGAAAGACTCGAAACGTAGACACTAAGACAGTCAGCCTTCTTCTACTTAAGTCGGCATTGTGACTTTTGTATTTAATTCCGAAGCAATTTCTAAGTTTCATCGTCAAAGTGAATGTCGAAAGGATACAGAAAACCGGAAGTGAAGCATCGGAATTTAAAACTGGCCTCACAGGAAAGGCTAAAACATATACGGTAAGAAAACTCAGTCTTCTTGTACCAAATTTGGTATCTTGCCTTTTGCATTTAATTCCGATGCAATTTTGGTGTTTCATCGTCAAACTGAAGATCGAATTGATACAGTAAACCTGAAGTGAAGTATCGTAATCAAAAACTGGTCTCACAGGAATGGCTCAAACCATAGACGGAATGATCATTCAGTCTTCTTGTACTTGAGTCGGCATTGTGCCTTTTGTATTTAATTCCGATGCAATTTCTGTGTTTCATAGGCAAAGTGATGGTCCAAAGGATACAGTAAACCTGAAGTGAATCATCTTAATCTAAAACTGGTCTCACAGGAAAGGCTCAAATCATAGCAGGTAAGAGGACTCCGTCTTCTTGTACTTAAGTCGGCATTGCGCCCTTTGTATTTAATTCCGATGCAATTTTTGTGTTTTATCGTCAAAGTGAAGGTCCAAGGGATACACTAAACGTGCACTTGTGCATCGAAGTCTGAAACTGGTGACACAGGAGAGGCTCAAAATATAGACAGTAGGAAGACTCAGCCTTCTTGTACTTAGGTCATCATTGTGCCTTTTGTATTTAACTCCGAAGCAATTTTTGTGTATCATCGTCAAAGTGAAGGTCCAAGGGATACAGTAAACCTGCAGTTGTGCATCGGAATCTAAATCTGGTGACACAGGAAAGGCCCAAAACGTAGACGATAAGAAGACTCAGTCTTCTTGTACTTATGTCGGCATTGTGCCTTTTGTATTTAATTACAATGCAATTTTTGTGTTTCATCGTTAAAGTGGAGTTCCAAGGGTTACAGTAAACCTGAAGTGAAGCTTCGGAATATAAAACTGGTGACACAGGAATAGCTCAAATTATAGACAGTGGGAAGACTCAGTCTTCTTGTACTTAGGTCGGCATTGTGCCTTTTGTAATTTTTTCCGATGCAATTTCTACGTTTCATCAACAAAGTGAAGGTCGAAGGGATACAGTAAACCTGAAGTGAAGCTTCGGAATTTAAAACTGGTGACACAGGAAAGGCTAAAATTATAGACAGTGGGAAGGCTCAGTCTTCTTGTATTTAAGTCGGCATTGTACCTTTTCTATTTAATTCAGATGCAATTTTCGTGTTTCATCGTCAACGTGACGGTCCAAGGGATGCACATAACCTGAAGTGAAGCATCGGAATCTAAAACTGGTCGCACAGTAGAGGCTCAAATCATAGACAGTAACGCTACTCTGTCTTCTTGTAGTTCAGTCGGCATTACGTCTTTTGTATTTAATTCCGAAGAAATTTTTGTGTTTAATCGTCAAAGTGAAGTTCCAAGGGATACAGTAAACCTGCAGTTGTGCATCGGAATTTAAATCTGGTGACACAGGAAAGGCCCAAAGCATAGACGATAAGAAGACTCAGTCTTCTTGTACTTATATCGGCATTGTGCCTTTTGTATTTAATTACGATGCAATTTTTGTGTTTCATCGTTGAAGTGGAGTTCCAAGGGCTATAGTAAACCTGAAATGAAGCATTGGAATCTAAAATTGGTGATAAAGGAATGGCTCAAAACATAGACAGTAAGAAGACTCAGTCTTCTTGTCCTTAAGTCGGCATTGTGCCTTTTGTATTCAATTTGGATGCAATTTCTGTGTTTCATCGTCAAAGTGAGGGGCCAAGGGATACAGTAAACTCGAAGAGAAGCATCGGAATTTAAAACTGATGACACAGGAAAGGCTCAAAACATTGACAGTAAGAAGACTCAGTCTTCTTGTACTTAAGTCGGCAGTGTGCCTTTTGTATTTAATTCCGATGCACTTTTTGTGTTTCATCGTCAATGTGCAGGTCCGAGGGATATGGTAAACCTGAAGTGAAGATCCGGAATGTAAAACTGCTCTCACACGAAAGGCTCAAGACATAGACGGCAAGAAGATTCAGTCTTCTTGGCCATAAGTCAGCATTCTGCCTTTTGTATTTAATTCCGATGCAATTTCTATGTTTCATCGTTAATGTGAAGGTCCAAGGGTACAGTAAACCTGAAGTGAAGCGTCTGAATCTGAAACTGGTGTCGCAGGTAAGGCTCAAAACATAGACAGTAAGAAGACTCAGTCTTCTTCAGTCGGCATTGTGCTTCTTGTATTTAATTCCGATGCAATTATTGTTTTTCATCGGCAAAGAGAAGGTCCAAGGAATACAGTAAACCTGAAGTGAAGCACTGGAATCAAAAACTGGTGACACAGGAAAGGCTCAAATCGTAGACGGTAAGAAGTCTCAGTCCTCTTGTACTTAAGTCGGCATTGTGGCTTTTGTATTTAATTCCGATGCTATTTCAGTGTTTCATCGTCGAAGTGAAGGTCCAAGGGATACAGTAAACCTGAAGTGAAGCATCGGAATCTAAAACTGGTGTCACAGGAATGGCTCAAATTATAGACGGTAAGAAGATTCAGTGTTCTTGCACTTAGGTCGGCATTATGCCATTTGTATTTAATTCCGATGCAATTTATGAATTTCATCCTCAAGTGATTGTCGAAGGGTTACAGTAAACCGGAAGTGAAGCATCGGAATCTAGAACTGCTCTCACACGAAAGGCTCAAAACATAGACGGTAAAAAAACTCAGACTTCTTGTACTTAAGTCGGAATTGTGCCTTTCGTATTTAATTCCGATGCAATTTTCGTGTTTCATCGTCAAAGTGAAGGTCCAAGGGATACAGTAAACTTGCAGTTGTTCATCGGAAACTGAAACTGGTGACACAGGAGAGGCTCAAAACATAGACAGAAAGAAGAGTCAGTCTTCTTGTACTTAGGTTGGGATTGTGCCTTTTGTATTTAATTCCGATGCTATTTCTGTATTTCATCGTCAAAGTGAAGGTCCAAGCGACACAGTACACCGGAATTGAAGCATCGGAAAATAAAACTTGTCTCACAAGAAAGGCTCAAAACATAGGCGGTTAGAATATCAGTATCCTTGTACTTAAGTCGGTATTGCGCCTAATGTATTGATTTCCGAAGCAATTTTTGTGTTTCATCGTCGAAGTGAAGGTGCAAGGGACACAGTTAACCTGCAGTTGTGCATCGGAATTTAAAACTGGTGACACAAGAAAGGCTCAAAACATAGACGGTAAGAAGACTCAGTCTGCTTGCACTTAAGTCAGCATTGTGCCTTTTGTATTTAATTCCGATGCAATTTATGTGTTTCATCGTGAAAGTGAAGGTCCAAGGGATACAGTAAACGTCAAGTGAAGCATCGGAATCTAAAACTGGTGACACAAGAAAGGCTCAAAGCATAACAGAAAGAAGACTCAGTCTTCTTGTACTTTAGTCGGCATTTTGCCTTTTGAATTAGTTCCGATGCAATTTCTATGTTTCATCGTCGAAGTGAAGGTCCAAGGGTACTGTAAACCTGAAGTGAAGCATCGGAATCTAAAACTGCTGACACAGGAAAGGCACGAAACATAGGCAGTAAGAAGACTCAGTAATGTTGTACATAAGTCGGCATTCTGCCTTTTGTATTTAATTCCGATGCAATTTCTGTGTTTCATCGTCAGAGTGAAGGTCCAAGGGATACAGTAAACCTGAAGTGAAGCATCGGAATCTAAAACTGCTCTCACACTTAAGGTTTTAAATTTAGTCGGTAAAAAAAGAATCAGTCTGCTTGTACTTAAGTCGAGACTGTGCTTATTGCATATAATTCCGATGCAATTTATGAGTTTCATCGTCAAAGTGAAGGTACAAGGGTTACAGTAAACCGGAAGGGAAGCATCGGGATCTAAATCTGCTCTCTCAGGAAAGACTCAAAACATGGACGGTAAAAGGACTCAATCTTCTTTTACTTAAGCCGGCATTGTGACTTTTATATTTAATCCATAAGCAATGTTTGTGTTTCATCGTCACAGTGAAGGTCCAAGGGATACAGTAAACCTGAAGTGCAGCATCGGAATCTAAAACTGGTCTCACAGGGATGGCTCAAAAAATAGACGGTAAGAAGACTCAGTCTCCTTGTACTCAAGTCGGCATTGCGGGTTTTATATTTAATGCAGATGCAATTTTTGTGCCCCTTCGTCAAAGTGAAGGTCCAAGTTATACAGTAAACCTGAAGCACCGGAATCTAAAACTGGTCTCACAGGAAAGGCTCAGAACATAGACGGTAAGAAGATTCAGTCTTCTTGTACTTAAGTCGGCATTGTGCCTTTCGTATTTAATTCCGATGAAATTTTTGTGTTTCATATCAAAGTGAAGGCAAAAGTGATACAGTAAACCTACAGTTGTGCATCGGAAACTGAAGCTAGTGACACAGGAAAGGCTCAAAAAATAGACCGTAAGAAGCCTCAGTCTTCTTGTATTTAAGTCAGCATTGTGCGTTTTGTATTTAATTGCGATGCAATTTCTATGTTCGATCGACAAAGTGAAGGTCCAAGGGATACAGTTAACCTGAAGTGAAGTATCGGAATCTAAAGCTGGTGACACAGGAAAGGCTCAAAACATAGACTGTAAGAAGACTCAGTCTTCTAATACCTAAGTCGGTATTGTGCCTTATGTACTCAATTCGAAGCAATTTTTGTGTTTCATCGTCAAAGTGAAGGTCCAAGGGATGCAGTTAAGCTGCAGTTGTGCATCTGAATCTAAAACTGGTGACACAGGTAAGGCTCAAAACATAGACTTTAGGAAGACTCAGTCTTCTTGCTCTTAAGTCAGCATTCTGCCTTTCGTATTTAATTACGATGCAATTTCTGTGTTACATCGTCAAAGTGAAGATGCAAGGGATACAGTAAACCTCAAGTGAAGCATCGGAATCTAAAACTGGTGACACAGGAAAGGCTCAAATCATTGACAGAAAGAGGACTAAGTCTTCTTGTACTTTAGTCGGCATTTTGCCTTTTGAATTTAATTCCGATGCAATTTATATGTTTCATCGATAAAGTGAAGGTCAAAGAGTACAGTAAACCTGAAGCGAAGCATCTGAATCTGAAACTGGTGACGCAGGAAAGGCTCAAAACATAGACAGTAAGAAGTCTCAGTCATCTTGTACTTATGTCGGCATTATGGCTTATGTATTTAATTCTGATGCAATTTATGAATTTCATCGTCAAAGTGATGGTAGAAGGGTTACAGTAAACCGGAAGTGAGGCATCGGAATCTAAAACTGCTCTCACACGAAAGGCTCAAAACATAGACGGTAAAAAATCTCAAACTTCTTGTACTTAAGTCGGAATTGTGGCTTTCGTATTTATTTCCGATGCAAATTTTGTGTTTCATCGTCAAAGTGAAGGTCCAAGGGATACAGTAAACCTGCAGTTGTTCATCGGAAACTGAAACTGGTGACACAGGAGAAGCTCAAAACATAGACAGGAAGAAGAGTCAGTCTTCTTGTACTTAGGTCGGGATTGTGCCCTTTGTATTTAATTCCGATGCAATTTCTGTATTTCATCGTCAAAGTGAAGGTCCAAGGGATACAGTAAACCGGAAGTGAAGCATCGGAATCTAAAACTGGTGACGCAGGAAAGGCTCAAAACATAGACAGTAAGAAGACTCAGTCTTCTTGTACTTATATCGACAATGTGCTTTTTGTATTTAATTCCGATGCATTTTTTGTGTTTCATCGTTAAAGTGAAGCTCCAAGGGACACAGTACACCGGAATTTAAGCATAGGAATATAAAACTGGTCTCACAGGAAAGGCTCAAAACATAGGCGGTTAGAAGATCAGTATCCTTGTACTTAAGTCGGTATTGCGCCTTATGTATTCAATTCCGAAGCAATTTTTGTGTTTCATCGTCGCAGTGAAGGTTCAAGGGACACAGTTAACCTGCAGTTGTGCATCGGAATCTAAAACTGGTGACACAGGAAAGGCTTAAAATATAGACGGTAAGAAGACTCAGTCATCTTGCACATTTGTCGGCATTGTGCCTTTTGTATTTAATTCCGATGCAATTTTTGTGTTTCATCGTGAAAGTGAAGATCCAAGGGATACAGTAAATCTGAAATGAAGCATCGGAATCTAAAACTGCTGACACAGGAAAGGCACAAATAATAGGCAGTAAGAAGACTCTGTAATGTTGTACTTATGTCGGTATTCTGCCTTTTGTATTTCATTCCGATGCAATTTCTGTGTTTCATCGTCAAAGTGAAGGTCCAAGGGATACAGTAAACCGGAAGTGAAGCATCGGAATTAAAAACTGGTCTCACAGGAAAGGCTCAAAACATAGACGGTAAGAAGACTCAGTCTTCTAGTACTTAAGTCGGTAATGCGCCTTATGTATTTAATTCCGTAGCAATTTTAGTGTTTCATCGCCAAAGTGAAGCTCAAAGGGATACAGTAAACCTGCAGTTGTGCATCGGAATCTAAAACTGGTGACACAGGAAAGGCTCAAAATATAGACGGTAAGAAGACTCAGTCATCTTGCACTTTAGTCGGCATTGTGCCTTTTGAATTTAATTCCGATGCAATTTCTGTGTTTCATCGTCAGAGTGAAGGTCCAAGGGATACAGTAAACCAGAAGTGAAGCATCGGAATCTAAAACTGCTCTCACACTTAAGGCTCAAAACATAGTCGGTAAAAAGACTCAGTCTGCTTGTACGTAAGTCGGCACTGTGCTTATTGCATATAATTCCGTTGCAACTTATGAGTTTCATCGTCAAAGTGAAGGTACAAGGGTTACAGTAAACCGGAAGTGAAGCATCGGAATCTAAATCTGCTCACTCAGGAAAGGCTCAAAACATAGACGGTAAAAGGACTCAATCTTCTTGTACTGAAGCCGGCATTGTGCCTTTTATATTTAATCCATAAGCAATGTTTGTGTTTCATCGCCAAAGTGAAGGTCCAAGGGATACAGTATACCTGAAGTGCAGCATCGGAATCTAAAACTGGTCTCACAGGGATGGCTCAAAAAATAGACGGTAAGAAGACTCAGTCTCCTTGTACTCAAGTCGGCATTGCGGCTTTTATATTTAATGCAGATGCAATTTTTGTGCCCCATCGTCAAAGTGAAGGTCCAAGTTATACAGTAAACCTGAAGCACCGGAATCTAAAACTGGTCTCACAGGAAAGGCTCAGAACATAGACGGTAAGAAGATTCAGTCTTCTCGTACTTCAGTCGGCATTTTGCCTTCTGCATTTAATTCCGATGCAATATTTGTGTTTCATCGTGAAGGTGAAGGTCCAAGGGAGACAGTATACCTGAAGTGAAGCATCGGAATCTAAAACTGGCCTCACAGGAAAGGCTCAAAACATAGACGGTAAGAAGACTCAGACTTCTTGTACTTAAGTCGGCATTGTGCCTTTCGTATATAATTCCGATGAAATTTTTGTGTTTCATATCAAAGTGAAGGCAAGAGTGATACAGTAAACCTGCAGTTGTGCATCGGAAACTGAAACTAGTGACACAGGAAAGGCTCGAAAAATAGACCGTAAGAAGCCTCAGTCTTCTTGTATTTAAGTCAGCATTGTGCGTTTTGTATTTATTTGCGATGCAATTACTATGTTCGATCGACAAAGTGAAGGTCCAAGGGATACAGTTAACCTGAAGTGAAGCATCGGAATCTAAAGCTGGTGACACAGGAAAGGCTCAAAACATAGACGGTAAGAAGACTCAGTCTTGTAGTACCTAAGTCGGTATTGTGCCTTATGTACTCAATTCGAAGCAATTTTTGTGTTTCATCGTCAAAGTGAAGGTCCAAGGGATGCAGTTAAAATGCAGTTGTGCATCTGAATCTAAAACTGGTGACACAGGTAAGGCTCAAAACATAGACTTTAGGAAGACTCAGTCTTCTTGCTCTTAAGTCAGCATTCGGCCTTTTGTATTTAATTCCGATGCAATTTCTGTGTTACATCGTCAAAGTGAAGGTGCAAGGGATACAGTAAACCTCAAGTGAAGCATCGGAATCTAAAACTGGTGACACAGGAAAGGCTCAAATCATTGACAGAAAGAGGACTAAGTCTTCTTGTACTTAAGTCGGCATTGTGCCTTTCGTATTTAATTCCGATGCAATTATTGTGTTTCGTCATCAAAGAGAAGGTCCATGGAATACATTACACCTGAAGTGAAGCATCGGAATCTAAAACTGCTGGCACAGGAAAAGGCACAAAACATAGACAGTAAGAAGACTCAGTCATCTTGTACTTAAGTCGGCATTGTGCCTTCTGTATTTAATTCCGATGCGATTTCAGTGTTTCATCGACGGAGTGAAGGTCCAAGGGATACAGTAAACCTGAAGTGAAGCATCGGAATCTAAAACTGGTGACACAGGAAAGGCTCAAAATATAGACGGTAAGAAGATTCAGTGTTCTTGTACTTAGGTCGGCATTATGCCTTTTGTATTTAATTCTGATGCAATTTACGAATTTCATCGTCAAAGTGATGGTAGAAGGGTTACAGTAAACCGGAAGTGAAGCATCGGAATCTAAAACTGCTCTCACACGAAAGGCTCAAAACATAGACGGTAAAAAATCTCAGACTTCTTGTACTTAAGTCGGAATTGTGCCTTTCGTATTTAATTCGGATGCAATTTTTGTGTTTTATCGTTAAAGTGAAGGTCCAAGGGATACAGTAAACCTGCAGTTGTTCATCGGAAACTGAAACTGGTGACACAGGAGAAGCTCAAAACATAGACAGGAAGAAGAGTCAGTCTTCTTGTACTTAGGTCGGGATTGTGCCCTTTGTATTTAATTCCGATGCAATTTCTGTATTTCATGGTCAAAGTGAAGGTCCAAGGGATACAGTAAACCGGAAGTGAATCATCGGAATCTAAAACTGGTGACGCAGGAAAGGCTCAAAACATAGACAGTAAGAAGACTCAGTCTTCTTGTACTTAAGTCAGCAATGTGTTTTTGTATTTAATTCCGACGCATATTTTGTGTTTCATCGTCAAAGTGAAGCTCCAAGGGACACAGTACACCGGAGTTTAAGCATCGGAATATAAAACTGGTCTCACAGGAAAGGCTCAAAACATAGGCGGTTAGAAGATCAGTATCCTTGTACTTAAGTCGGTATTGCGCCTTATGCATTCAATTCCGAAGCAATTTTTGTGTTTCATCGTCGAAGTGAAGGTACAAGGGACACAGTTAACCTGCAGTTGTGCATCGGAATCTAAAACTGGTGACACAGGAATGGCTCAAAATATAGACGGTAAGAAGACTCAGTCATCTTGCACTTTTGTCGGCATTGTGCCTTTTGAATTTAATTCCGATGCAATTTCTGTGTTTCATCGTCAAAGTGAAGGTCCAAGGGATACAGTAAACCTCAAGTGAAGCATCGGAAACTAAAACTGCTCTCACAGGAAAGGCTCAAAACGTAGACGGTAAGAAGACTCAGTCTTATTGTACTTATGTCGGCATTGTGTGTTTTGTATTTAATTCCAATAACATTTTTGTGTTTCAACGTCAAACTGAATGTCAAAGGGATACAGTAAACCTGCAGTGAAGCATCGGAAACTAAAACTGCTCTCACAGGAAAGGCTAAAAACGTAGACGGTAAGAAGTCTCAGTCCTCTTGTACTTAAGTCGGCATTGTGGCTTTTGTATTTAATTCCGATGCTATTTCAGTGTTTCATCGACGAAGTGAAGGTCCAAGGGATACAGTAAACCTGAAGTGAAGCATCGGAATCTAAAACTGGTGACACAGGAAAGGCTCAAAATATATACGGTAAGAAGATTCAGTGTTCTTGTACTTAGGTCAGAATTATGCCTTTTGTATTTAATTCCGATGCAAGTTATGAATTTCATCGTCAAAGTGATGGTAGAAGGGTTACAGTATACCGGAAGTGAAGCATCGGAATCTAAAACTGCTCTCACACGAAAGGCTCAAAACATAGACGGTGAAAAAGCTCAGACTTCTTGTACTTAAGTCGGAATTGGGCCTTTCGTATTTAATTCCGATGCAATTTCTGTGCTTCATCGTCAATGTGAAGGTCCAAGGGATACCGTAAACGTCAAGTGAAGCATTGGAATCTAAAACTGGTGACACAGGAAAGGCTCAAAGCATAAACAGGAAGAAGACACAGTCTTCTTCTACTTATGTCGGCATTGTGCTTTTTGTATTTAATTCCGATAACATTTTTGTGTTTCAATGTCAAACTGAATGTCCAATGGGTAGAGTAAACCTGAAGTGATGCATCGGAATCTAAAACTGGTCTCACGGGAAAGGCTTAAATCATAGACGGTACGAAGACTCAGTCATCTTGCACTTTAGTCGGCATTCTGCCCTTTGTATTTAATTCCGATGTAATTTCTGTGTTTCATCTTCAAAGTGAAGGTCCAAGGGATACAGTAAACCCGAAGTGAAGCATCGGAATCTAAAACTGGTGACACAGGAAACGCTCAAAACATAGACAGTAAGAAGACTCAGTCTTCTTGTACTTAAGTCGGCATTGTGGCTTTTGTATTTAATTCCGATGCAATTTCTGTGTTTTATCGTCAAAGTGAAGGACAAAGGGAAAGAGTAAACCTAATGTGAAGCATCGGAATCTAAAACTGGTCTCACAGGAAATGCTCAAAACACAGGCGGTAAGAAGATTCAGTCTTCTTGTACTTAAGTCGGTATTGCGCCTCATGTATTTAATTCCGAAGCAATTTATGTGTTTCATCGTCAAAGTGTAGGTCCAAGGGATACAGTAAACGAGACGTGAAACATCGAAATCTAAAACTGGTGACAGAGGAAAGGCTCAAAACATACACGGTAAGAAGACTCAGTCATCTTGTACTTAAGTCGGCATTGTGCCTTCTGTATTTAATTCCGATGCGATTTCAGTGTTTCATCGACGGAGTGAAGGTCCAAAGGATACAGTAAACCTGAATTGAAGCATCGGAATCTAAATCTGGTGACAAAGGAAAGGCTCAAATTATAGACGGTAAGAAGATTCAGTGTTCTTGTACTTAGGTCGGCATTATGCCTTTTGTATTTAATTCTGATGGAATTTATGAATTTCAACGTCTAAGTGATGGTAGAAGGGTTACAGTAAACCGGAAGTCAAGCATCGGAATCTGAAACTGCTCTCACACGAAAGGCTCAAAATATAGACGGTAAAAAATCTCAAACTTCTTGTAGTTAAGTCGGAATTGTGCCTTTCGTATTTAATTCCGATGCAATTTTTGTGTTTCATCGTCAAAGTGAAGGTCCAAGGGATACAGTAAACCTGCAGTTGTTCATCGGAAACTGAAACTGGTGACACAGGAGAAGCTCAAAACATAGACAGGAAGAAGAGTCAGTCTTCTTGCACTTTAGTCGGCATTGTGCCTTTTGAATTTAATTCCGATGCAATTTCTGTGTTTCATCGTCAGAGTGAAGGTCCAAGGGATACAGTAAACCAGAAGTGAAGCATCGGAATCTAAAACTGCTCTCACACTTAAGGCTCAAAACATAGTCGGTAAAAAGACTCAGTCTGCTTGTACGTAAGTCGGCACTGTGCTTATTGCATATAATTCCGTTGCAATTTATGAGTTTCATCGTCAAAGTGAAGGTACAAGGGTTACAGTAAACCGGAAGTGAAGCATCGGAATCTAAATCTGCTCACTCAGGAAAGGATCAAAACATAGACGGTAAAAGGACTCAATCTTCTTGTACTGAAGCCGGCATTGTGCCTTTTATATTTAATCCATAAGCAATGTTTGTGTTTCATCGTCAAAGTGAAGGTCCAAGGGATACAGTAAACCTGAAGTGCAGCATCGGAATCTAAAACTGGTCTCACAGGGATGGCTCAAAGAATAGACGGTAAGAAGACTCAGTCTCCTTGTACTCAAGTCGGTATTTTGCCTTCTGTATTTAATTCCGATGCAATATTTGTGTTTCATCGTGAAGGTGAATGTCCAAGGCAGACAGTTAACTTGAAGTGAAGCATTGGAATCTAAAACTGGCCTCACAGGAAAGGCTCAAAACATAGACGGCAAGAAGACTCAGACTTCTTGTACTTAAGTCGGCATTGTGGCTTTTGTATTTAATTCCGATGCTATTTCAGTGTTTCATCGTCGAAGTGAAGGTCCAAGGGATACAGTAAACCTGAAGTGAAGCATTGGAATCAAAGACTGGTGACACAGGAAAGGCTCAAAACATAGACGGCAAGAAGACTCAGACTTCTTGTACTTAAGTCGGCATTGTGGCTTTTGTATTTAATTCCGATGCTATTTCAGTGTTTCATCGTCGAAGTGAAGGTCCAAGGGATACAGTAAACCTGAAGTGCAGCATCGGAATCTAAAACTGGTCTCACAGGGATGGCTCAAAGAATAGACGGTAAGAAGACTCAGTCTCCTTGTACTCAAGTCGGTATTTTGCCTTCTGTATTTAATTCCGATGCAATATTTGTGTTTCATCGTGAAGGTGAATGTCCAAGGCGGACAGTTAACTTGAAGTGAAGCATTGGATTCTAAAACTGGCCTCACAGGAAAGGTTCAAAACATAGACGGCAAGAAGACTCAGACTTCTTGTACTTAAGTCGGCATTTTGGCTTTTGTATTTAATTCCGATGCTATTTCAGTGTTTCATCGTCGAAGTGAAGGTCCAAAGGATACAGTAAACCTGAAGTGAAGCATCGGAATCTAAAACTGGTGACACAGGAATGGCTCAAAATATAGACGGTAAGAAGATTCAGTGTTCCTGAACTTAGGTCGGCATTATGCCATTTGTATTAAATTCCGATGCAATTTATGAATTTCATCCTCAAGTGATGGTCGAAGTGAAGGTAAAAGGGATACAGTAAACCTGAAGTGAAACATCGGAATCTAAAACTGGTAACACAGGAATGGCTCAAAATATAGACGGTAAGAAGATTCAGTGTTCTTGTACTTAGGTCGGCATTATGCCATTTGTATTAAATTCCGATGCAATTTATGAATTTCATTCTCAAGTGATGGTCGAAGGGTTACAGTAAACCGGAAGTGAAGCATCGGAATCTAAAACTGCTCTCACACGAAAGGCTCAAAACATAGACGGTAAAAAAACTCACACTTCTTGTACTTAAGTCGGAATTGTGCCTTTCGTATTTAATTCCGATGCAATTTCTGTGTTTCATCGTGAAAGTGAAGGTCCAAGGGATACAGTAAACGTCAAGTGAAGCATCGGAATCTAAAACTGGTGACACAGGAATGGCTCAAAATATAGACGGTAAGAAGATTCAGTGTTCTTGCACTTAGGTCGGCATTATGCCTTTTGTATTTAATTCTGATGCAATATATGAATTTCATCGTCAAAGTGATGGTAGAAGGGTTACAGTAAACCGGAAGTGAAGCATCGGAATCTAAAACTGCTCTCACGCGAAAGGCTCAAAACATAGACGGTAAAAAATCTCAAACTTCTTGTAGTTAAGTCGGAATTGTGCCTTTCGTATTTAATTCCGATGCAATTTTTGTGTTTCATCGTCAAAGTGAAGGTCCAAGGGATATAGTAAACCTGCAGTTGTTCATCGGAAACTGAAACTGGTGACACAGGAGAAGCTCAAAACATAGACAGGAAGAAGAGTCAGTCTTCTTGTACTTAGGTCGGGATTGTGCCCTTTGTATTTAATTCCGATGCAATTTCTGTATTTCATCGTCAAAGTGAAGGTCCAAGGGATACAGTAAACCGGAAGTGAAGCATCGGAATCTAAAACTGGTGACGCAGGAAAGGCTCAAAACATAGACAGTAAGAAGACTCAGTCTTCTTGTACTTATATGGGCAATGTGCTTTTTGTATATAATTCCTACGCATTTTTTGTGTTTCATCGTTAAAGTGAAGCTCCAAGGGACACAGTACACCGGAATTTAAGCATCGGAATATAAAACTGGTCTCACAGGAAAGGCGTAAAACATAGGCGGTTAGAAGATCAGTATCCTTGTACTTAAGTCGGTATTGCGCCTTATGTATTCAATTCCGAAGCAATTTTTGTGTTTCATCGTCGAAGTGAAGGTACAAGGGACTCAGTTAACCTGCAGTTGTGCATCGGAATCAAAACTGGTGACACAGGAAAGGCTCAAAATATAGACGGTAAGAAGACTCAGTCATCTTGCACATCTGTCGGCATTGTACCTTTTGTATTTAATTCCGATGCAATTTTTGTGTTTCATCGTGAAAGTGAAGATCCAAGGAATACAGTAAATCTGAAGTGAAGCATCGGAATCTAAAACTGCTGACACAGGAAAGGCACAAATAATAGGCAGTAAGAAGACTCTGTAATGTTGTACTTATGTCGGTATTCTGCCTTTTGTATTTCATTCCGATGCAATTTCTGTGTTTCATCGTCAAAGTGAAGGTCCAAGGGATACAGTAAACCGGAAGTGAAGCATCGGAATTAAAAACTGGTCTCACAGGAAAGGCTCAAAACATAGACGGTAAGAAGACTCAGTCTTCTAGTACTTAAGTCGGTAATACGCCTTATGTATTTAATTCCGTAGCAATTTTAGTGTTTCATCGCCAAAGTGAAGCTCAAAGGGATACAGTAAACCTGCAGTTGTGCATCGGAATCTAAAACTGGTGACACAGGAAAGGCTCAAAATATAGACGGTAAGAAGACTCAGTCATCTTGCACTTTAGTCGGCATTCTGCCTTTTGAATTTAATTCCGATGCAATTTCTGTGTTTCATCGTCAGAGTGAAGGTCCAAGGGATACAGTAAACCAGAAGTGAAGCATCGGAATCTAAAACTGCTCTCACACTTAAGGCTCAAAACATAGTCGGTAAAAAGACTCAGTCTGCTTGTACGTAAGTCGGCACTGTGCTTATTGCATATAATTCCGTTGCAACTTATGAGTTTCATCGTCAAAGTGAAGGTACAAGGGTTACAGTAAACCGGAAGTGAAGCATCGGAATCTAAATCTGCTCACTCAGGAAAGGCTCAAAACATAGAAGGTAAAAGGACTCAATCTTCTTGTACTGAAGCCGGCATTGTGCCTTTTATATTTAATCCATAAGCAATGTTTGTGTTTCATCGTCAAAGTGAAGGTCCAAGGGATACAGTATACCTGAAGTGCAGCATCGGAATCTAAAACTGGTCTCACAGGGATGGCTCAAAAAATAGACGGTAAGAAGACTCAGTCTCCTTGTACTCAAGTCGGCATTGCGGCTTTTATATTTAATGCAGATGCAATTTTTGTGCCCCATCGTCAAAGTGAAGGTCCAAGTTATACAGTAAACCTGAAGCACCGGAATCTAAAACTGGTCTCACAGGAAAGGCTCAGAACATAGACGGTAAGAAGATTCAGTCTTCTCGTACTTCAGTCGGCATTTTGCCTTCTGCATTTAATTCCGATGCAATATTTGTGTTTCATCGTGAAGGTGAAGGTCCAAGGGAGACAGTATACCTGAAGTGAAGCATCGGAATCTAAAACTGGCCTCACAGGAAAGGCTCAAAACATAGACGGTAAGAAGACTCAGACTTCTTGTACTTAAGTCGGCATTGTGCCTTTCGTATATAATTCCGATGAAATTTTTGTGTTTCATATCAAAGTGAAGGCAAGAGTGATACAGTAAACCTGCAGTTGTGCATCGGAAACTGAAACTAGTGACACAGGAAAGGCTCAAAAAATAGACCGTAAAAAGCCTCAGTCTTCTTGTATTTAAGTCAGCATTGTGCGTTTTGTATTTATTTGCGATGCAATTTCTATGTTCGATCGACAAAGTGAAGGTCCAAGGGATACAGTTAACCTGAAGTGAAGCATCGGAATCTAAAGCTGGTGACACAGGAAAGGCTCAAAACATAGACGGTAAGAAGACTCAGTCTTGTAGTACCTAAGTCGGTATTGTGCCTTATGTACACAATTCGAAGCAATTTTTGTGTTTCATCGTCAAAGTGAAGGTCCAAGGGATGCAGTTAAAATGCAGTTGTGCATCTGAATCTAAAACTGGTGACACAGGTAAGGCTCAAAACATAGACTTTAGGAAGACTCAGTCTTCTTGCTCTTAAGTCAGCATTCGGCCTTTTGTATTTAATTCCGATGCAATTTCTGTGTTACATCGTCAAAGTGAAGGTGCAAGGGATACAGTAAACCTCAAGTGAAGCATCGGAATCTAAAACTGGTGACACAGGAAAGGCTCAAATCATTGACAGAAAGAGGACTAAGTCTTCTTGTACTTAAGTCGGCATTGTGCCTTTCGTATTTAATTCCGATGCAATTATTGTGTTTCGTCATCAAAGAGAAGGTCCATGGAATACATTAAACCTGAAGTGAAGCATCG